>NC_139965.1:36899186-37029153 GCF_963993115.1 Abramis brama
AAAGCCAGCATGCAAAAAAAGGAGGAGGAGGGGTGGATTAATCTGAGGATTAACACTTAAGATAAATCTTTTTTTAATATGAAACCTCATCCCCACTTATTCCGGCCAATCATTCTTTTTGTGCACTTTAGATTACATACAGTATTGTGTATTTCTTCTGCACTAAGTTTAAGAACACAGCTTTTTTTTTCTTTTTTACAATCTCCACTCCACAAATGCATTCTTCATGCTGTAAAACTCAGAACAATGGATGAGCACATAGCTGTGCACATTAATGCTTCTGTAAATGAAAAGACAGAGAGAGAGAACAGATAAGTGGAGCTTGGCTGCCCCCTCCCATCCATGTCATCCCTCTATCTATGTATCCTTCCCCCCCATGGAAAAAATAAGGGATAAAAAAACAAAACAATAAAAAGCTAACCAAATCTCTGCTCCTCATCGTTAAATCCTCGTTGATCAGAATGCGCCAGACCCAAACCGACAAACATCATAGTCTGTCTCCAGTCCCTAATTGACTGCACAAGGATTGGTCACACTTTTTAAGTAGCGTTTCGTAATGGATTTCCATGTTGGTTGCGCTTTTAACTGGCGCTGCAAATGGAAGGCAAAATGTCTCTTTATTATCAAAAACAACAGTCCTTTTTCTCTCCTCCCTCTCCTTTTTTTGTGGAAAAGAGTATATTTGTATTTTCCTCCCTGTTTGTATTTTTTTTTTTTTTTTTTTGCAAGGTCAACCCCGGCTGACAGTTGACAAACGATCTCAAGATGGCCACATCATCTGTCCTGTAATTTTTTGGGGGAGAAAACGATAAGATGAATGCCATGTATCATGTTTTTTTTTTTTTTCCTCTCCCTCTCTTTCCCTCACTCGATTTTACGCTCAAATGTCTTATCGGCTTACGAAAAGGACTGGTAAGCAGGTGAAACAGCGATTTTGTTTTCATGCTTGAAAGTTGTCGCCGCTCTCGCACAGGCCCGAGACCAGTTCAAATCTCTCCGATCTGGACTTATCCTGTTTCTGCATCTTGGCACGGTGCAGGGATTCAGTATTATAGACAAGCTGGTCATCAGATGGGAGTTGGGTTTATTTCTGTGTCTCTTTCCTCTCCCCCCCCCCTCCGTTCTCCCTCCCCTCTCGCTGGCGTCTCATCCAAGTTATGTCTCATTTTTTTCTACTGGACAGCTCCGACAGAATGCCCGAGAACTCGATGTCCTTGAGAACAGAACAACTTTTCAGTATAATACTTTGATTGATTTTTTTCCCCCCCTGTTGTTGTTGTTCTCCTGCTTTTCTCTGACCGTCTTCTTCATTTTTCTCTTCCCGAGATCATTATTCGTATTTATGCCAAATCGTTAGGGAGGAGGGGATGGGGGGGAGGGGGTTGAGAGGCTTCAACTTCAACAATGACGGCCACTTTGACAAAACACAGAGTATGTTTTTAATTACCTGGATTTTTTTAATGTTGTTGTCATCTCACAGAATATACTGCTCTGGTTCTGATGTTCCTATTAAGTTCTCATTTGAATGCCTGCTCTCTGCAGGAAGTCCAACACCCCTCCCCTCCCCACCCCACATCACTTCCAGCAGCCCTCCAGTGTTCACCATTTCTAGTTTTTCATTATGCCTAATTGCATTAAGAGACATATCATAGAGGAGCGAGAGAGAGGTAGAGACGAGGTGTCATCGCTTTCTAAAACACAATTAGGTAACACCTCATCAGGGGCTCTGCCTGCCTGCGGTTGACAGGTGCGTGAACGTTAGCGGCAGCGGCGTTGGTGGTGCGCGGTCACTGTGCGTGCTTGACAACTGCTCTTCAAACGCATGACAGGTGCTTTTCTGAGAGCCCGATCGGCGGCGCAATCGATACTCGATGAGGTTTTAGAAGGGGGTCTTTAACGCTAATGAAGCCGTTTCATGTGTGTCTTCCCTCTCTGTTTACTTCAACTTCTTCATCTGACAAAATGAAACGGATGCTCGTTAATTTGAGAAACAACATTCAGCAACTTTTATCAAAACCGGGAGAACAGCTGAGATGCTGGGAAGCAGTGGTGCGGAAGTTTTGGTGGGTTTTAGTTAATTCCACCTTGTTCTTTTCATTTCTTTTTTTGTAGAAGAAAAAGAATGTACTGCAGAAGCACAGATTGTCATTGTGAATGTGTTTTTATTTCATCTAAAACATGACGATGATGATGACCCGAATGATGATGATGATGATTAATGAGAGTGATGGCAATGATTACACACATACAGGAAGAGTGTTCAGCCATCTGCCTGATTAAAAACTCATATTTATCATAGTATCCTCTCACACAGCCTGGACTGAAACAGATGAAGCAAATAAAAAGAAGAGGGGTGGTAAAAAATAAATAAATGTGCAACATGATCATGTTTGAATTGACACCTTAAGAAGAATTATGTGCGGGGGTTCATTATTAAGGTATCCAGCCTTATGCGGCATATTTGCTCTGTGTTTTGCTCTGAATGCACTATTGGATATTGCACCTTAGAGCTGACACGCGGAGACAAAGCCTAGAGAAGAAAAGTAATGATCACATATAAATATCAATATGAAAGTAAGAGTCAGTGCTAAAGAAGACGTATAGCTATTGATGTTTGAATAACGGTAGTGTCAGGCAATGAAGAAGAGAGAGGTGGTAAAGAAGCAGCGAAAATATAATGCATTCGTTTTTCAGAAGGACAAAAAAAAAGAGACAGAAACGGTTAATCGAAAACACTCCAGAGGCATAAGAATCAAGCTGAGGCCGAGATAAAAACATAACTGCTTTCTATGCCTTGTGAACAAAACCATAAATAAATATATAATCAGTTAGTATTATGCAGGTTTGCTCTGAGAGGCATTATCTGTCTGGCGTTGCCTTCTCAAGTAAAAGAACATTTGACAGTTCAAGTCCCTGATGAAAAAAAGGAGAGAGAAAGTTATGACTTCAAAAGTGTTTACTCACCATGTTTTTTAATTTGTCTGGGCATATGCAGTTTATTTGCATTTCAAATACGCATATTTGAAGCAGGTGGTTTAAATGCCAAGATGCGAATTGATGACAATCACCTCTACCATAAGCGTCAAGGGAGCTGTACTCGTGGCTGACATTAAAACTAAACGAACAGCAGCTAAACAAACACATCGAAATAGAACTCTGTTACCAGCCGCCCTGGCGCACGAAGCCTCCCCCCGCTCGCATCCTCTCCACCCGTACTTGTATTTTAATATTCATGTACATTTAAATATCAGCGGCATATATAGTGGTGTGTTTGAGCGGAATCAAACCAAGGAGAGAGAGAGAGAGAGAGAGAGAGCGTAAATACTTCACATTTGGGTGCACATAAATCTATTCATCCGTGAACGGCGTCAAATGCCCCCCTCCCCCCTTATTGGCCGTCGGTTCCATCGCTTCCATATTCATTTTTGTAATTTACAGCAAATCCAATAGCTGTCAATCACAAATTAAAAACTCCAAATTTACAACGGGGAGGAAACAGCTGCTTCTACATTTACAGCAAGACCACTCTAAAATATTAAAGACATGTCACCCAGCTCTGTGCAGCCCTACATCTGCGGCCATCTGTTTTCTATTAAAACATTACACCAAAAAGCGCTGCTATTTCCATGCTTTTAGATCAGCACAGGAAAGCGAGACTGACAGTGTAAAACCTCCTGACGTGCTTAGCTTTTATCAACAGCCCTTTCAAAAGTGTCAGAATAAAAGGCTTTGAGTGGCACCCAATGTATTTGCACAAGTCACAGACGGAGCGGAGGTCACATTTTAAGGGCCTAGCTGACTGCGAACAATGCCGGGATATCTTAAACAAGTCGATCTGCTGCTTTTCTTGTCGTTTTCTCACTTGCTTGGCCCTTCCTCCTGTGAGGCAAAGAGCAGGTGTTGAAAAGAAATACGTTAAACCGAGCGATTCGATGACATTTGAGGCATCGCCGTTTGCGGCGAGAGAGCGAGAAGGAGAGCTTTTGAAAAGCGACGCTGAAATATTCTGTTACGGCGGAGTGGAGAAGAATTACGGTCAGTGTCAAAGGTAAACAATTACAACATTCTGAGTCACTTTTTGGAGTCGGGGCAAGAGAAGATCATTGCTCCCTCTCTAATAGGTAATTTCCTTTGTCTTCAGAGCTGTATTTCACATGTTTCCTTCCATGGGGTGGTCCCCTTAAAAAAAAAAAAAAAAAAAAAAAAAAGAGAATGTAAGAAAGAAAGAAAGAAAGAAAGGAACGTGTGTTTGGCGCATGCATCAGAATTTCAGATGAGACGTTTTGTTCGCCATCTAGAACTGCCAACACAGAACAGTTTGTTGGTGGTATGTGGAAAGAAAGCCTGTTTGGCAGACAAAAAAGGGAAACTTTTCCATAAACTTCAGGAGTGCATGCAGAATGTTATTGTCTGAAGGAAATAACATGAAAGGACATTTAATTTCAGATCGAATTCACAATGATATCTGCCGTTCAAGTTGTTAGTATATCCGTGTTCTCCCTACGACAGAGATTCTGTGATTAACAAGCTTGCTGTTTTTTTTTCTCTCACCCACCATTTAAAGGAAAAAACCCAGAGCTCCCGCTGTTCCGAGCGACATCTCTCCCCTCGTCGTCGTCTCTTCCTTCCTCTCCTCCTCTTGTCGTCTATGGCAGGAGTCACAGGTGTGTGACAATAATTACACATACACTCAGAAAAATAATGTCATTTCTCTCCATTTAATAAGTTAGCAGTAAAATGCAGAGGGGGAGCGCACAGGGAGAGCAGGCTTAAATCTTATCTGATACCCGGGCCCCTAACTCAATCATATGGCTCTTAAGAACAGGACACGGGCAGCTGGGGCTCACTAATATGCATGCAATATGTGTGTAAAACGATACGCTTTAATTTTGAGCCCACTTTAAGAAGCAACAAAATCTGTTTATACGTGAGACATTTAAAAAGACGGAGGAAAAAAAATAAAGCTATTTAACTCCCTCGTTCCCGCCAAGCTGTGACATCTGTTTAGTCTTTTCTTCATCCCTCTGCTCTGAACGCTCAATCCCAGGAAGACGGAGTTTTTAAAAACCCACTTTTCCTGCCTGCTGTTTATGCTAAAACTCAGCGCTTTGAATCTGCGGAAACACAAGTTAAGAAAATGATGATTGCACAAGTTTATCTCTTTTCCTCTTTTTAGATGAACTTTGCTACTTTCCGATTTCAGTTTTTACTCACAGGCCATCAGAAAGACTGTCGGTATACTGTAATTGTGAATTAAGGTCCGTTCATACCAAGGACTATAAATATAACAATACCTTAGGTTTTAATAATAATTCTAATTGTATGAGAAAAGGGAAGTCCACACCACCACTATATCAATAATGACAGAAGAAACGATATTGTAGAACACATTTCAGAATCATTATTTCCACCCGATGAATGATAAAAACATTGACGGCCAATAAGAATCCCCCTGACTTTGAAGAGCTCAAGCATTTCAAGTTGTTGACGCACGCGTATATAGTTATCATTCTTGGTGTGAACAGGCTTTTATGCTTGTTTTTTCCAGCAGATGTGTCCAATATGATTTTTTTAAAACATTTTGCATGCTTTGTTTTTAGCAAGACTTTTCAGTCAATAAACAGCGGTTGCCTGTCTTTATTTGAAGCAGAGTCACGGGGCTGGTAATGGGTTGGTATTGTCTATTAGATTACCTATTATTCTAACCTAAAAGAAAAGTACACAATCTAGTTTTAAAAACATCAAGGGCCCTATTTTAACGATCTGAAACGCAAGTGTCAAAGCGCAAAGCGCAAGTAACTTTGTGGGCGGGTCTCGGCGCTGTTGCTATTTTCCCGGCGGGATAAATGGCTCTTGCGCCCGGTGCAAATCTAAAAGGGGTTGGTCTGAAGTAGCTTCATTATTCATAGGTGTGGTTTGGGCGTAACGTGAAATAAACCAATCAGAGCGTCATCTCACATTCCCTTTAAGAGCAGATGCGCTTTTTCCTTGGCGTATTGCTATTATAACGGCGGATTTGCCAGGCGCGCGCCAGGAGCGGTTCACAGCCGAGGAGAGCAACGCTCTCGTCACGGCCGTAAAAGAGAGAGAAGTGACATTGGGGATGGAGAAACACACCCAAATTAGCTTCGGTTAAACAGGTATATAATAATGTGGGTAAATGTGTAAGCAGGATGTATGCTTTTATAATAAATTGTCTATCTATCTATCTATCTATCTATCTATCTATCTATCTATTGTTTGTAATAATATGATTTGCAAAAATGAAAACTGCTGCTTCTGTGTAGATTAGAGAATCAAAGTGTATGCGCGTTGTGCACGCTATACATTATGGTCAAGCATGCGCCCTTAAAATAGCATAATGAACAACGCGCGACGCGCCACTGACTTTAGACTAGGTTTTTTCTGGCCAGTGGCGCAATTGTTTTATGGAACAGTAAAATAGCACCAGGGATTGTTTGCGCCGGGACACGCCTCCTTTTTTGCGCTGAACCGCCCAGGGAGCGCAAGTTCATTCCCTAGTTTAGCAACGTGCTTCTGTGGAGGGAAAAGCGCGCTTTGCGCGGGTGCAAAATAGGAATGAAACATGCGTCGGTGTACAAAGTCAATTGCGCTGGGTGCAAGATAGGGCCCCAAATGTCAGTTTTACATTGGCCCAGTTTATTTTTACCTTGTGAGGTTTTGACCTTCTCTACTTAATTAAAATCAAACAACAATGTAATATATCAAATCCAGCTGCAGTGCATGCTTATATAAACATAACTTTATTTTGAGTTGGTGTGGATGCTAATATAGTTATCATTATAGTTATTATTCTTGGTGTGAATGGGAATTTTTTTCCAGATGATGTGTCCGATATGATATTTTCTCCCATATACAATTTGAATTGATTTAACACACTTGGTATTTAGCAAGACTTTTCAGCGAATAAACAGCGGTTTCCTCCCTTTATTCGAAGCAGTGCTGTCTAATGTACAAGCGTCAAGAGGCTGGTAATTGGTTGGATGAGGCTGTTGGTGTGTATGCGTACATATATGTCGCCACTGGGCTCTCCCAGAAAGCAGGAAGTGTGAGGGAGAAGTGGGGCCTTTGGGGGGGAGGAATACAGGGGGAGGAGGAGGAGAAGAAGAGAGAGAGAGAGGAAGGGGGTTAAACATCAAAAAGCCTCTGACACATGCTGCCGCTGGCCCTGACCACTCCACAGATGCTTTTGTTCATTGCCTCTCTCTCTCTGTCTCTCTCAGTTCCCCCTCACTCTCATTCATTCCCTGTGTCTTTGGTGATACGCGCCGAGTACAGATATCAAAGTCGCACTGTCTGTTAAGACTTCAAACTGGGGGCCCCGTCCGTCAACCCCAATCATATCTGTGCCCCGCTCGCAAACTGGAGTGGAATATTTGATCTGTCCTCTTCAGGAGGATCAACAATCAGAAGTGAGGGGGTGGGTTGTTAAGACTCGGACGTTTGGGGAGGGGGGTGAAACCGGCCCACTTCACTGCACTTCAGTCGGACTACAAAGAGTTGAGCCACAGACGCTAAAGGGATAAAGAGATCTTTGCTCTTCAGGATCTTGCGCCGTTGCGTTTTACCAGCGTTTGACATCTGCTGTGAGACCGGCGCTCAGGAGATAGAGGCTGTTACTGTACGTGCCATTTACAGAGTTCTTTTTGTAGTTGTTTTGGTTTGCTTGTACTTTAAGAATCCGCAGTGCAGCTTATAATGGCATCTGATGGCATTATCTCAGGCCTGTCCATCTGTCCATCCAGTTATGACTATTAATAATCCCAGACATGTGTCACATAGTATACTTAGTTCTTAAATCCCTTGTCTGTGAGATCAGACTGCATAATTACCTATCCCATTAGAGTGGGAGACTCTAGCCCCTGCATACTCACACTGACCCGGCCCAGGCAGGAACAGCTGGAGCAACTATAAAAGAAATAGTTCACTTAAATGTGACATTTGTGTCATCATTTATGTCCTCCTTAACCTGTTTGACTTGCTTTCTTCTGTGGAACAGAATTTTTAATGTACAGCTGCTTTTGTCCATGCAACAAAAGTCATTGTATGTACAATAAAACACTGTGACATTCTTTAAAACATCATCTTCAGAAGAAAGAATGTCATACAAGAGTAAATAATGACAGAATTTTATTTTTGGAGTCCTTTGAAAATAGTCTATGTGTGTGTTTCAAAGAGACTATCAATGAAACTTGACATGCCTCAGATTATACGACGAAATCCTTCGACATGTGCCATTATCCTTGCGAGCAATGCCAGCCTGTGATTGGCTCTCTGTCCATCAGCAGAGATGTTCCAGCTTCCTGCACGTGCGGGGGGGTTCAGTTCCTGCCCTTCCGTGCAGCGCTGCAGAGGGCGCAGAGTGTGTACTAGGGACCAGCCCATCCACACTAACTCTTTTTCCATTCCTAATCACCCCATTTAAAGCCAGAGGTCAGAGGCCCGTCTGACTCACACATACGCACCTGCTGTAATCAGCCCAATATCCCTTAAGAGTGCCTGTCTTTACCCACCTGTGTTTGTGTGTGTATGTGTATGTGTGTTTTTTAGACTGGCGATCCCGTATTAGCCTGTGTGTGGAATGGCCTCACCAATCAGTAATTGGTGTTGTTCTCTGTAGGTTTGCTAATTCTCACACCCTCTACACCAGCTTCACATTCTACAGATGAATGACATGTGAAGAAAAAAAAAACATGCTGGCCTTTGGTGTTCCATGACTTTTTTTAGAGGTTAAAATCTCATTTGTTCTTGTGGTAACTATAAAATAGGTTAGATAAACGATTGTCAAATAGATCAACTATTATCCTAACATAGCATGAAACGAGCATTATCTAGTTTTAAAAACTCAAAAGTCAGTTTTATTTTGGCTTAGTTTATTTTTGCCGTGTGAGGTTTTGACCTTCTCTACTTAATACAGCAATTATATCATACAAATATATGTCATATTTTGGCATATTATTTATCATTTATTTTCAAACCATTGTGGTAAAAAAAATGTTTTAAATGATTTTACTGACTAAAACAGCATGTAACAATTTTCTCTTGTTTTTGGTTAAATATGCAACTCTGTTAAATATATGGCATAGTTTTGCTGTTGATTTATATTTTAATGTAATTTAGTTTTTGTTTATTCAATATTTTTCCTAGAAAAATTGTAAACACAAATAAGGATTGAACAGGAATGATTTTAAAAGGTTTAATAGGATTTTTAATTGGTGATATTTTTTTAATGCAAACCTCATATTAAATGAATAGAAAATACCTCCTTTAAACGACCTTTATAATATTGTTCCATCACTGTGTAAAGTGTTGATCTGATAATCTTTCCAACTTGGGACGGCAGTGGACGACAGTATGATTATACAGTATGATTCCTATCACAAGTCCAATCTGTGTACTGAAAACAGTCTCTGATGAGCATCTATTTACTGTATATTTATCACTATATAGGCTTTGATCATGCACAGTGGGCACCTAATTAACAGTGGGATGTAGACACTCGCAAACACCATCACAGAAGGAGAGAGAGATAGAGAGGTGGACACATAGAAGAGAGAATGAGAGGAAATGTGCAGGTCATATCGTACTTTTTGGCTGCAATATATAGAGCGCAAAAAAGGAAAAAAAGCAGGACCAGTTATCTTCCGATTTCTCCTCAAGTCCTGTGACGCGGCTAAGTGAGCCTCAACTGACCAGAAATGATTTGCCTCTGTCTGTTAAACACGTAATGGAGTCATTTAACTAGTCAAATTAGAAGCTGCAGAGATGCCGCATGCTTCATTACTGGGTTCCAATGGGCACCATTTTACATTTACGTCAGGAATGATTTCAGGGCAAATTAATGTTTTTATTGTCTTACACAAATACACCCCCCCCCAAGTCATAAAAGAGCAGCTCCCCCTACAGGTCACTCAACATAACTGTGTGGAACGTGCAGAGGACAGTGTGAACTTCAAGATAACTTCTCGGGTGCGTTTGATATTCTTTTAATCAGCTTGATAGTTCACGTAGATGTAAGTTTTAACACTTTAAGAATTATATATAACTGACATTAAAGCATTAATTGATCAGCATAAAGAGTAACGTAATGGAAAGCCAGTGTGCAGAGACGTAGTTTGATGTGGGGGACAGAGCTCTGGACCTCGTTAGAGGATTTGGACATTTGTGATTACAGACGAGACCCAGGCCTACTCGGCCCTGCCCCACAGTGTTGTTTGATGCGTGTGGAGTCCTGTTCAGTATTTGTCTTCCTGTGTATGGAGGCAGGGTGGTGGGTGTTACCACAGAGTCATTTGTCCAGTACTGACACAATGTTTAAAATGGCTTTTGCAAGATTTTTTTTTTCTTTCCCTTTTTGATTATTTCTGACGTGTTATTTTGGGTATGGTTTTGCTATGGACTTTATATAATGAATACAAACATACCCAGACTGTTTATCTTCATCAAGAACAAAGCAGTTTTGTATATCCAGAACTAGTTTCATTTTTCATAGCGTGTGCAGGTTGAGTAATAGTTTTCCTTCATCCATGTCGCAATGCTGAAAAAGCCGTAATGGAATTGTAATAAAACGTCTTTTTTTCTTCTATCCGACTCACTTGATTGCCATCTCACTCCTCCTTTCTGTCCGTCCATCTCCAGCCATCAGAGCAATTAGATATTGACACACGTAGCGCAGTGTGATTGACACGCATAGCAAAGGCTCTTTGTGGAGAAATAGAGGCTGGTAGAGAGAGAAAAGAAAGACAGAGAGTGCCCCTCCTCACAACCCCTGTTGTGCTTGACACTCTGTCGATATGGTTTCACCCAAACACCGTCTTTGATCCGCTCTCTAGGCTGGCAGACTTTGAGGTAAAGTGCTGCTGTTTGCTCTGTGATACACAGCTATACGCTAGTGTCATTTCTGCTGCGCTTGTGTGTGCGTGGAGACCCACAAACAGCCACGTCGCTCCCAGTGCTGCCGGAGTGTGATAACCCCACCATGAACCTTTCTTTCCATCACTCCACTTTATAAGCTCTAACATTCACTCCTTACACTCTTGCGTTTGCTCTTAAGATCTCTGCTACAAAGCTAACATGAGAGGATGATGTCCAGCATCTGATCATAGACCTTATGTCAGCTACCACTGCATTTATTGACTGGCAATAAATGACTAGCTCTGGTCTGAGAGCTTACAGAATATTAATATTATATTGCATATTATATTATGTCTTGTGTGCAAATTATAATTGGTATAATTGTTGTTCTTACTGTATCACGATTATACAAAGGGTAAAAATGATTCAATATCCATTGTGACATATATGATGGATATTGTTTATTCATTTAGTTTCTTTAATTATTTAGTTCTTAATTTAGTTTGCATTTAAATTAGGGTGAGAATTAATTTAGTATAAATGTAATCTATAAACACAGCATGCATGTAGCAATATCAGAATTATTGTTTAAGCACTTTCATTATACAAAATCCGCACTGAAAGTTTTATTTATTTATTTAGCTATTTCTCTTAACTTTAATTTCACTAAATATTATATGAGCCGTTTTATTTATCTTTTCTAGTCATTTTATGTAAGGGCTATATTTTATGTTACCAAAATTTGGGAAATGTATAAAAGAAAATATTTTTTTTTTCTTTTAGCATTAAATAAGCATTCAAAGTTAATAGAAGAAAATGCAACCAAATGTGATTAACATATCACAGGGGAATTCATATATAATTATTATTAAAAAATAAATAAAATAATAATAATTCGTATTATTCTTATTTTTATCATTATTAACTTGGTTAACAGCATTGGATGAATGACATTAACAAAGGCAATAATGAATACTACACTGATAGAGACAATTATGACATTGTTGCTGTATCATTTTAACTGAAAATGAGGTCAAAGTCTGCCACAGGACAAAATTGCCATTTCAAAAAGGACAATACAGATTTATAGCTTTCTTACTTTTATGTTAAATAATAACTTAAAGTAATAGTAAAATAATAGAAATAATAGTATTTCCCACATCAAAAAACATGGGCTTTGTGCCTGTAATACTTTAAAAGAATAAAAGTAAAGGGACATGAAAGCAACATATTCATGAAAGCGCCTTAAGCGTTATTTTTTTTCCCTCTTGTTCCTCTCGATTTTCCACTATTAAAACAAGACAAATAGTTGTCAAAGAACCCTCCATCTCTCTGTCTGCATTTGTGTCATTATTTCCTCCCTTTCTGTCTTTCTTTTTTTATGCTGTCTGCTATTTATTTATTGATCACCGGACTGGCTGGTTATCTTTGCATGTTGGGCAGTTATAGATGAATGCACAAAGCATTTCAATCTGAACAAGAGATCATTGTGCATTGTGGGTCCTCCCACGTTCTTTGGTCTTGCATTGTGGAAGTGGAGGGGGGTCGAAATCAGAACAAATGCTGTCATTTCCTGTCATCCCGTGCTCTGGCCATTGAGTGGCTGCGAAAACAAACGTGGGAGTGTTACTGATAACATAAAAATATTATCCGGCTCCTGTTGCCGACCCCTACAGTACCTTTGAGAATAGCTATTAGAGCAGAGACAGTGAGTCCTGACTGTGACTATAGATCAGGTGATGATGTACAGTAAAGCGTGAGTTTATACCATGGGTCGACACATAACTGGGGCAAGGCTTTGATTTCGGACTTGATAAAGACACAAACAAACACTTGTCTCTGAGTTCTCAAGACTTCTCAGGTTCCTTGCTCTGTTTATCAGTATGTTATCTGAAGCCCAGGAGTATTAAATATCATAAGCTGGCAGTGACCAGGGGCCTGTACCATGAAGCCAGATTAGGTGGCTAGCCAGCTATGTTTCAGCTTAGTTTCCGCCAACCCTGGGTTTTAGGTACTATGAAAGTAGCTCGGCTTTAATCGGTGTTCGTTGCCATGGTATCTTACGCTGCACGGCTAACCTGCTCCGGGGCAGGTTATGTTCTGGATTCAAGATCTCAGACCGAAGTTTGACCAATCAGCTGAGAGCAAAGAAACATTATAGGTGACGTAACTTATTCCAAGTGTCTGTTGCAATGACTTCACCTTTTCTTCCAAATCCGGTGGACATCTCAGCGCAAATTGTTTGACGAGCACTTCGTAGAGAAATAGTTTTTAGCCAGACAAAATCCCCTTGCCTTAACTGATAGTTACTTGTATGAAAGATACAGATTTTCCGCGGAAGGAATGTCTTATCTTTGCGAACTTCTTGAGCCTCACATAAAGAATGTAACACGTCGAATTCATGCACTTACTGTACCGCAAATTGTATTGCGTTGCGTTTTTTTGTGGTACATTCTTGCACGGCGGGTGACGCACAGAAGCTAGGGGAAAACATATGTTTGTCGAACCATTCGCAAGATGGTCCTCGCTCTGCAGGAGTACATGAAAAGCTTCATTAATAGTGTTCCCCGGACATTTATCGACCATGTCCATAAAAGAGGGCTTTTATAAAATTGCCGGTAAGATATATTGATAGGGTGACATCACATGAACACTTTTTTTTTTTCTCAAAAAGCAAATTTCACAAATGTACTATACAATATAATACATGTTAAGAATTATTTTGAATCTTTTTTATTATTCTTCTGATAATCTTATGATAGGATTCCCAAGTCATTGCAACATATATGCAGTCTATTGCTCCAATCTCCACTGCTCTAGGGGAACATGAGGCAGATTATGTTAATAGGAAGTCCTATCACAGCCTTAATGTTCAGGTAGAGATATGTTAGATGATTATTTTCTGTGAGATGAATCTTTAAATTAATAGTAACTTTAACAGATATAACAATGATCTACTAAACATTTCATCTGCAGATGACTTGTGGTCATGAACATATGATCAAGTTTGGATGCCAAATGGCCTGGCTCCAGTGCTTGTCTTACAAATTTCCCATGAGTCTGTGTTGTGTCAGCGCTTTGAGGAAAGCAAGTTAAATTTGGTACAGTACAAAACACTGTTAATTTGAACTGAGATAGAAAAACCTACACAATGACCCCCTATCATGACCCTCAGATAGGGCCACAGCACCGCTTCAGTGTGGCCCTCAGTAAAACCAGAGTGAAGATAGCGATGACCTTTGGCCTCCTAAAGGCACATTTCAACTGTGTTCGGCGCTTCAGAGTCACCAGAGCGGGCATCACAGATAGTGGCTGTATGTGCCATTCTGCACAATATAGCCACCAGTAGAAAGAGCGAGAAACAACACAAAACCAGCTTCTCCCCGATGAAACTGACCCGATCACACTTGACCACCCAGCTGGTGCAGATGTAGATGCAATCACCATACAATATTACACTTAATAAAAGCACATTGAAACTGCAGATATGTCTCAAACTGTTTTATTGGTTTTGTGGGATGGGAGAGAGAAAGAGAGCAAGAGAAAGTTGCATTAATAAATATTCATACTAAAGTGTTACTTGGTTAAATAAGTTATATATATATATATATATATATATCAATCAGTTTTATCCAGCTGTTTGATTTTGTTTGGAGCCTCCTCAGCTCACAGTCAGCTCCTTTAGTGTGCAGTCTAGTTCAAGTCTCCTTTAGTGTGCAGTCTAGCTTGAGACTCTTTTAGTGTGCAGTCTAGTTCGAGACTCCTTTTGTACAGGGCCCTGACTGAGTCTGTTTCCACCTGAAACATAATTCCACCACAAACATGATCATTACAAGTTTTCTGGAGGCTCATCAAAATCACAAAAAGTTCCTTGACTTCCTACAAACACAGGACTGACTGTAATTTATGTCAAGGGTTTTAAATCCTTACACATTTCTTCTGAAGCCCATTGAGGTAGAGGCCTCAGTTTCTGGGTCAGGTTGTGAAAAATCCTACAAAAGAGATGTGTAAGGGCCAGTCCCTTTTTTATGCCACACATTCAAATGTTTGCCATAATAAAAAGCCCAGTGCATTCACATCAGCAACTGTCTGAGAACACACAGACAGAGTGTCTTCATCATTTGCTTCACCCTAATAAATAAAAGTAGGCCACTGTAAAGCATAACTGTTGTAAAGCAGGTTATGTTTGGTGTTCTGTCTGCTGCATACTGACCTCTGTGTGGGAGACTGTGTCTGTGTGTCTGTGTCTGTGTGTGTGAATGTGTGCTAGCTTCAACAGGGACACTGTATTTCCCTGCAGAACATACAGTCAGCCATATTTAAAACTTAAAAAAAAAGTAGTAATGTATTGCACACGTACCCAGTGTTACTTGCTTAGAGGAGCCAGCACCAGGGTCAGATTGTACAGCACCTGTAATCCCATCCATAATCGGCCGTCCCTTATTGCCTACTCATAGCCAACTCCTCCGCCAGTGTATTCTGGTTTTCTGAATTTAACTCTTTATTTCTGTTTGCTGCAAACAAGTGTGATAAAATGTTCACAAAAGTAATAAAAGGTTGTGGTAAATACTCTTTGAATTAACTCCTTGAAATAACCACTTTGAATTATATTTTTATATTTTGTCGTTATCTGCTGCCAAGAACATTTGGAGTTGGGGTTGCATCTAAAAATCTAAAAATCAATGAATGTTAATCTTTCTTAGTAGCCTACATACATGCACATTTTTTATATATTACAAAAATAGGCTATTGGCTATATTACACATATAGGCTACACATACATATATACATACATCATTTTACATAAATATAGAATGTATTTGTTTAACTTACACATTAACAATCAGCAATCTTTCTCCAACAGTCTTCTCTTGCTTTGGCAGCAGAGACCGTATTGTTTCGAGCTTGAAATACATATTTAAATTAATCGTAATTATGAATGATTATCTCTTGCTCCTCCGCGGAAAAATATATTGCTCTAGCTTTACCCGCGATTGGTTGTTCAGTGTCGACGTCACTCTTTTATGTGCACGCGCGCGTGGAGTAATCATAGCTTAAGGATCAAAGCCTGAGTTGACAGAGAAAGTTGATGAGCTGCATCATGGTACCAATAAAGCCTGATTGCATCGGTTTGGTTTTGTCAACTCAAAACTAATCCTGTAACCCCGAGTTTGTTAAGCTACCTTCATGGTACAGGCCCCTGTTATTATGTTTATGTATTTAACATTTATAAAACTGAGCATATTGTGGATTGTCACACTATCCCATGATATTTTACATATTCCTAGTAGATGCAAAACTAATGGAGAACTCAATATTATTATTATTATTTGTAGAAGTAGTGGTACTAACAAAAATGCTCCCACTTTATATTAGGTATTCTAAACTACTATGTACTTACATAAAAAAAAGGACAATGTACTTATTTTGTCCATGTTGTTTTGCAAAACAATTGTGGTACTACTGAGCTGGGATACGGGTAAGGTTAGGGACAGATTTGGTGGTAAGGTTAAGTTTAGGGTTGGGTTAAGGTGTGAGGATAGGTCAACATTGTAATTATAAATGTATTTACAGAAATTAATTACATATATAATTATATGCAGATATTTTTTTTTTAATATACTGTAAGTACAATGTAAAAACATGTATGTAAACAATAAGTGCATTGTAAAGGATTAATATTAATGTTAGTACATAAAGACACCTAATATAAAGTGGGTCCACAAAAAAAAAAAAAAAAAAAAACCCTAGGAGTGCAGTGAACTGTTTGTAACCTACTGTAACATTTATGTCTTAACCATTTATAAACATATTGTGGATTAATTTGTCACAGATATGTAATGTATTCCTAGTAGATACAAAACTAACGGAGAATTCATTATTATTATTAGTAGTAGTAGTAGTAGTAGTAGTATTAATTGTAGTAGTAATAATAATAATAATAATAATAAAAAAATAATCTAAAGCCCAGGAGTGTTAAATATCATAAGCTGACAGTGACCTGTTTATTAACTTTTATAAGTTAATAAACTATTTTTTATTAACTTATAAAAGTTTTTACTATTTAATGGAATGTAAACATGAACATGCTGTGGACTACACTATCCCTGTCACACTGTCACACTATCCCATGATATTTAATATATTCATAGAGTAGATGCAAAAACAATGGATAACTTATGTTGATGATGATGATGATGATGATGATGATGATGATAGTTGATTTTCTAGGAGAGAGAGAAAAAAATATATAAAAAAAAAAAAAAAAAAAAACAGCTCTGAGATAAGATCATGAGTCTTATAAAAGGCACCATACAATACAGACATAATTATGGTACAGAATTGTAAGGCTGTCGATTTGGGGAGGCATCGTTCATTATCCGAGCTTGTGGTGTGCTGTTAAGGTGAAGTCTCTGACAGATTGTGTGGTGGAGAGCCATGTCAGCAGGAAGGGTTACAGCCTGGACACACCAACACATCCAGAAGGTTCTCCACAGGACTCTGACGGACCACAAATGCTGGAATAGCTTTCCAGGGTTCCAGTGGACCTCAGAGATCAAACGAAGCAGCAGGAGTGTGAGAGAATGAGAGAGAAAGAGAGAGAGAGAGCTGGGTTGTTTGGGAGGGGGGAAGAGGACGGGATCGTGAAAGACTGCAAGACTGGGAGAGAGATACAGGGGTAATGACATTTCTCTGACAGGAGTGCGGAGTGATACTCTTAGTTTTCTCTCTCATCCATTCGCTGCTGGTGGGTGGATCCGGGGCCAAACCCAACGGTTCCCACAATCCAGCTTTCTGAAAAGATTCATAATTACTCTTAAGAAGGTAATAGTGTCAAATGAATGCCTGCAGGAACAAAGGATCTTATTATGCTTTCTTGTCAGTGTGTGTGTGTGTGTGGGTGCGTGTGAACATTCATGTGTATATCGGTCATCTATTGCTATTACGTCTGGAGGAATAGCACACAGTAGACGATGGGAAAGGGAAAGGAAACAGTGTAGTTTTACCCAGCCATCAAAGATCTCTTGTGTTTATTTGGGGTCTGTGTGTTAGTCTTGCAGTTGTTTTTAACGTTTTTTTTTCTTTTTTTTTTCTTTGTAGTCAAGTATAGTTCACAATCACTGCTAGAGTCCCTCTCTCTCTCTCTCTCACACACACACACACACACACACAAACACACAAACACACAAACACACACACGTCTGAGAGTCGAGAGAAGTCTTCTTATTGGAAAATCTTTCAATAAATCAATGTGACTTTAAACACATTTCCCCCGTGACACCCCTGACCTGATAAGAACTCCACTAATCTCTTTTGAGGCTGTCAGTGTGCTTTGAACAAAATCTAGTTCGCATCTATCAGCAAGGTTATTTGTCAATGACTTATAATCCTAGGTAAATTTCTCTGGTTTTATATTAGAGGCGGCTAAGGGTTCTCATGTCTGAAGTTTCTCAGGCTTGGGAAAAAGGAGGAGACCAAAGTGGAACAAAAAGAATGTTATGGATCTGCCTGCCAAAAACAATGAGAGCAGAGAAAAGTGAGGAAAAGCGGATAATTGTTGCGATTGTACTGACATTTTAAACAGAAAGGACCTTTATTCACTTGCCGCTTTGGCTTATTTTACTTGATACGCTTTTATTTCTATTATTATTTACATATTTGCCATTACTGTTTGCATGTGCCTGCCTTTATGTGCACGCAAATATGATGTGGCTCTCGAGAAAACATGCAGTGCATCGTTCCAGCGAAGGCAGGGAGCGATCTGCAGCGAGCCGAGGCCTACTGGGTAATTTATGAAGTCTCAATTAGACAAGCACACAAAGTAATGATTCTCAAAAGCGCTTTGTCCAGCACATGGCATATTAGATGCTGTCCATGCTTATTAGACCTGCCTCCCGAACTTCATAAACGGCATTCTCTGATGAATTATTAATAACACATTTGAGAGACTTACTGTTCCTTGACTGCCCATGGAAGCAGCTATTTAGGTTAAAATAGACTAAAAAGCATTTGTAATTGATAAAATTGCCATATCTAAACCGAAGAGGTCTTTAAGAGTGCGAAGTGGATTTCGAGAAGCGAAAGTACTGTTGTTTTTCCCCACTATTGTCTGCAAATAGGCATACTCTTGTTTCCATGGATAAATGCTTTCATATCTGCCAGCTCATTTTTGGTCTTTACAGAGAATGTTAGATCTTCTGTTGTTTACAGGTTGTCAAAAAATAAAAAGCCTTGCCTTAAGTGCTTACACTGCACGTAAATAGTTTGACATTTCATATTCAACAGCGCTTTACTTGTGCTTGTAAATAAATAAAAGGTAAACAAAGGCTCCGTTTCTGGTGCGCACATAACCCTGGATCTTGATACTCTCTCATATTCTGTGTTTAATGATCTCAGGTGTATTTTCGCATTGCATGCCCATGATCATCTATCTATTAGATGAAATAATAACAGGCTTTTTTATGTCATTCTGATGTCACTCATCTCAGTTTCTTCCAATGGCATCATTAGGTTGGCATGATTAGACACTTGTGTGTGAGGGAAACGCATTACTGTTTATTAAAGACATGAGTGGTCCGTTGAAACCAACACAGTGACGCTTCTCACTATTACCCTTTGTGAGGTGTGTATATTGTTTAACATTAATATTGCTCTTCATTCAAGTACACTCTAGTTACTCTAGTAAGTATTACCAAAGCAGAGTTCAGAGTCCAATGCATCATCACAGATGCTAGTTTAATTAGTTAATCATTTGCACAACATATTTGCAGTCATTTATAGTTAGTATTCCTATGGTCATACTACATATATGTTACTATACATTTTATGTAGTAGTTGTATGTAGTACTTTGTCATGGCCAAAAGTATGTGGACACACCCTTCAGATTACCATGTTTGGCTGTTTCAGCTACACTCATTACTAGCAGGTGCATAAAATCCAGGATACAGCCATGCAATGTCCTCTGACAAACAGACTCCCTTTGGGGAAGAGTCAGTGTGAAAGAACTTGATTCGCTTGCACAGAGCTTAAATCTCATTGAACACCTTTGGGTTGAATTGGAACGGTGACTGTAAGCAACTGCACCTGCCGTCAGTGGGTCTGAATGATAGCAAACATCTAGTGGAAAGTCTTCACACAAGATAATTACCAACTCCTTATTAATGCCTAAACGTTTGAAATAAAATGTTCCACAAGCACGTACACTACCGTTCAAATGTTTGGGGTTTTCATTGAATATCCATCCATCCATCCATCCATCCATCCATCCATTCAGCAAGGATGCGTTAAGTAGATCAAAAGTGTCAGTAAAGACAGTATTTGCAAAAAAAAATCTATTTCAAATAAATGTTGTTCTTTATATCCATCAAAGAATCGTGAAAAATAAATATTTGTTTCTACAAAAACATTAAGCAGTACAACTATTTTCAACAATAACATTAAAAAAATGTTTCTTGAGCAGAAAATCAGCATATTAGAATGATTTCTGAAGGATCATGTGACTCTGAAGACTGGAGTAATGATGCTAAAAAATACAGCTTTGCCATCAGAGGTATAAATTACATATTAAAATATATTCAAATAAAAGTTAAATTAATTCATACCTTTGATAGATTTAAATTGTTACAGTATTTTTGATCAAGTAAATGATGCAGCCTTGGTGAGCATAAGAAACTTCTTTCAAAAACATAAAAAAAATATTACCGACCCCAAACTTTTGAACGGTTGTATGTATGTATGTATTATTTGGGCCCACTCATACATATATATATATATATATATATATATATATATATATATTATGTCTTGAAAATAAACATCTTGAACATGATATGGAACATGATGGTTTAATTAAAAACACATTGACTTGAAAGCAAACACAAACACTTAAAAACTAAAAAAAAGAAGGGGGAAAAGGATTGTAGTTAATTAAAACAATCCCTTGCTTCACAAATTCTTATACATCCCTCTCTCTCTCTCACACACACACACACACACATAAACAAATGTAGGTTTTTTCCAACACCAACCACCTCTCTTTTACAGGGGAACTGGCTTTCACCAATCCCACAATCCCTCAACCAAACTCCCATATATTACAATCACCTGAGAGTAGGAGCTCTCATCTGTGTGACAGTAAAGCTGCAAATCTTGCGGTCCTAAATCTCTCTCTCTGTTTAGCCCGCACTCTCGCGTCGTCGCTGTTCTCAAACCGAGCGTTCACCTCTTGGCCTCGCTGAAGAAACATCTGTGTGGTGTGTGGGGCAGAGGGGCTGTTTTGGCCAGCGTTCACGCACATATGCAGAAAAATAGAAATGTAAATAAGAGCAGATTCATAAATACTGCTGTCTTAATTGAGACCCAGTAAGAGTAAGTAGCAGATGTTAGAGCAGGAACTGTTGAATCATCAGAGACCAGTGGGGAAGCAGGCGAAATCATATTGAAAAAAAAAAAAAAAAAAAAAAAAAACCCAGCCAGGTGCTTGTGATTTTCCTCCACTGCAATCCATGAAATGTGCGCGCACGCGTGGATGTGTGTGTGTGCCACGTATGGATTAGGAACTGTTTCCTTCCTCTTTTTTCATCCAAAAACAAAGAAAAAAAAAAAAGGCCTGCAAATGTGGAGAAAAATTGAAGTGACTCCGGAGGTGCCTGGAGTCACAACTGCGAGGTGTGTGCGAGAATAAAGAGCTGTTAAGACAGAACTATCAGCGCTTAAGTTGCGACACACTCTCGCTCTCTCATCTCTGTCCAAACTCCAAAATGAACACAGGGAGATGCAAACCCAGTTTCTCTCACATGTCACAAGCAGCAAAAGCCTGTCAGCCTACATTCCCACTTAAAACATCCAAATCTCTCTCTCTTTTCTTCTCTTACGAGAGACTGTTGCTTGATCTGAGGAGAGTATGTACTAGCTGCTCGCTTGTGTGGGACCGCTCTCATGATTTCCTTCCCCCCTGGAAAACGCGGTGTGTGGATGTCAGGTTCCCTCTGATAGCTGCTGTGTTGGGACTGCTGGGAAACCAGAGAGAAGGTGGCACTGACAGGTCCCGCCGAGCAGGATAAAAGGACTTGTTTCTGTTTCTACATCCTCTCTCTCTCTCTCTCTCTCTCTCTCTCTCTCTCTCTCTCTCTCTCTCTCTCTCTCTCTCTCTCTCTCTCACACTTTCTCTTTTCATTCTCTCTTTTTCACAACATATAAAGTGACTGACAGCGTGGCAGTGTAAAGGGACCTCGTCTGGAGCTGTCTGACTGACTCAGATGCAACGTTCGGCGGTGCGTTCCCTCGACTGAGCGGTGCAACACCGAACGAAATTAGTAAGCGAGAGCGGTGTGGTGCGCAATGCTTGCGCGAATAATAGCGCCGCTTGCTCCAGGGACCCTCGACTCTTCTAGATTAGGGCTCACAATTAATACAACACATACACGAGACAGAGAGAGAGAGAGAGAGAGAGAGAGAGTGAGAGAGAGAGGCCTGCTGAACACGATCCTATTGGAACATCTCAGACACTGAATGTTTATGAATGAGGCTGCGTCTGTTGGTCTCCTTTGTGATGAGCTTAAGTTTTGTCACATTTTCTTAGAGCACATAAAGTGCTCTGTTTGTTTCCTGGTACTCATTGTTTTTGTGTACGCCATGTAGGAAGCAGTTGCAACAAAGGCAAAACTTCACATTCATGTGTATGTCTGGGCCGTGCAAAAATTCCGAATTGAAGAATTGGCTGCCTTTGAATTCATGAGTGTGGTTTGTAATTGAATTAGCCACACCCCACAGGAATTGAAATGAAACGAGAGGAAGAGGAATTTACTGAATTGTTATTCAAAAGAATTATAAACATTAGCAATGTAAGCATTTTTCCACCCTGTTCTAAACTGAAGTTGGATATTATTTTTTTTATACATATTTATAAAATGTTTTATTAATTATTGTATATGTTATATGCTTGTTAATATAATATTTAATTAAATTATTATTTTTCATAAGATTGTCTCTGTCTGTAAGGCCTATAAATCGTCAAGGCTTTTCAAGACTTCTCTTGACAAACTTTACTTTTCTAATTAAATTACAATCATATGAATTTCTTTGAATTCATTTTAATTTGACCTCCCTTCCTGTAGCCAAGATTTTATGTTGATTATTTTATTTTATTTTATTATTATTTTTAATTATTATTATAATTATCTTTTTTTTATTTATTTTTATTATTATTGAATGGCACACAAACCGTGTGTGTTTTTGCGTGTGTGTGTGTGTGTGTGTGTGTGTGTGTGTTTTTGCGTGTCTGTGTGTGTGTGTGTGTTTGCGTGCGTGTGTTTGGCCTTGGCCTATTTATTTATATTTGCCCTGCAAAATAAAAAGCATGATTCATTCTTCTCATCCTGATGGACAAAAAATGACCTCATGTCTTCCTGTTGTCAAACAAAAGATTCTTTTATAAAAATAAAAAAAATAAAAATGCATAAAGGGGGGAGCAAACACGAAGCGAAGAATTTAAAACAACGCAACCCAAATCTCATCAGAGGGAAATGTGAAGCATACGCATTTAAGAGAAACAGACAATGACAACTTTTACCAGCAGCCCTGCCTCGACCTTGTTAGTGGGGCACTCTGGTAATCTGCGCTTAATGATTTTTCTCTTTTCTCCCTCGCCCTCCCTTCACCTCTCCCTCATTCTTCCTCCTTTCTCTCTTTTACATTAGACCACAGCTTGAGCCTGAACCGCAGAGTGTCACAGTCATTTAAGACGCAGCCCTAACGTTTTTTTCCTCCTCACATTCCGACGCCATTATGTTACATTGTTGCAGAATAAAGAGCCGTATTATGTTCCAGCAGTAAAGGGCACAAGTGGACTGAGTTTTTATCTGCTGAACGAATCAATCAGGATTATGTCAGTTGAAAAGAATCACAGACAGCAGTCGCCAGCGGACGAGGCCCGTGTATGTGCGCGATTAGGAGGGATGCGTAAATATACGTATACGAGAAAAGCGTATAACGGTTGTTGAGTGAATTGTCATTTCTGCGAGAGCTCTGTTTTATTTTACACTGTTCTCTCACAGTCAGAGGATTGTGAGGACACTAATTATCATTTCAGCAGAAATGATTACGAGATCAAATGGAGATCGAATGCCATTTCCTTCCATTAATGCGGGGGGTTTAGTGCGGCTGTCATGCATTGGCCATCGCCGGGCCTGTGGGAAAAAGACTGAGGGAAGAATTGGGAGAGGCTTAGACCTGGGAGAGGCTTAGACCAGGGCGGGGCTTGGCCGACGGGAATATTCATAACAACAGTGCACAGAAACGGATAGATGACCTCCGGAGAGACCGTCCGGAGTCCATATGAAACTTTTAAGATGTGTGTTAAAAACGCCTGTATCTGTTCACAAAACGTGTCTTTTCATTTATTTAGCGGTGTTTGTCCGCACTCAATGCCTCACGTGCCGGGACGGAGGTCGTGGCCTGAGGGTCGCCCCTCACAACCTGCTAGTGAATGAGCACTCAAGTGAACAGCCATGAAAAGAACATTTTGTTTGTCAGTGTAGTCGGACAAATTGTTCCACTGCACCGCGTTCGTGTCCCCTGTTAGTAGCTTCGAACGAGCGAAGAGATTTGTGTTGCAGTAGTGGTAAAATTGTAGATATTGTTTAAATATCCTCCATTGGCTTTGCTTGAAATGGATGATGGAAAATTTCAAAGTGCTGCATAGCCATTTGTATTGTATTTATGTATTGCAAAAAAAGGTAATAGATCAAGCACATTCCATTATCCCCTTATAAGATCATTAGCAAATATAATTAGATATGAAAAGAAAGTAATTTGGGTTAGAGAGGGAGAAAAGCGCTATCAGGCACAGAAGACAGATTGCAACATCAGTGTTTGGCTTTAAATTGCTCAGTGGAGGTAGTATCAGTGTGAGAATCTCTGCCCCAGAAATAGACTGAGTCAGAGAGCAAGACACATCCACATCCCAGCCCTCCGTTTTCTCCGTTTTCTTTTCTTGACGTAGTCAGAGTCTGGTTGGCGTGTGGTAGTTGCTCTTATTCTGGTTAATATGTGCAAGACAAAAAGTTTTTGTGTCATTCTCCATCATCTGAGGAAGGTTTATTTGCTGCCTAGTAATCCGGCGGAGTAACAAACTCGCTGTTTGTTTTACCTTCACAGTCGTCCTTTCCTCGCGGTGCATTTTAACTTGAAAAAAGCAGAGGACTTTTTCAAGTGTGCCACATGCACGAGGTCGCCTGCTTCTTTGTGCTCCTCCGTATACTTATCTAAAGGCAATCTGAACCCACACAAGGACCAAACGTACAATTCTGCCGTTTCCTCCAGAAACACTGGGTTTCTTTTACGCTTTGAGGGGATAGAAGGGGGTGGTGTGCGAGGATTCTTCTAGTCTTTGTGAATCCCTACAAATGGTATTCATAAACATCCTGTATTCATTAAAACCTTCTAAAAATATGATTTGGGTGCACTTCCTTGCGTTCGGCCCGCTTATATGTGTGTTTGCGTGTGTGTGTGTGTGTGTGTGTGTGTGTGTGTGTGTGTATTCGCACGCTGACTCGTATTTACATATTTATAAATACTGGGCTGTACAATGAGGTCTACCTTTGCCAAAAACAACTCTTTTCCAGCAGCACCGGATGCCTGGGAGAGAACAAAGCCACCCTCCATGGCAGAATGTGCGGTGTGTGTTGTGTTTGTGTTCAGCAGGAGATGATGGTGAACCACATCACTTACATCTAGACTTCATTCATATCGAAAAACAGAGACTTTTAGACTACCAAAAACAGCTGAACTGAAGTTTTCCTGTAAACAGAGGATATTAGACTAAGCACTTAGTAGTTACATAATGTGGTAAAAATATCAGTCAGAGGCCATGTGCAAAATAAATGTTCCCGATTCCTTTCCATAATGCATGTTCTGCCTTATCTGATTGTTTAAACATGTATTCAAGTTCTGAAATTCATATCCTCGCATTTTCCTCCAATTAAATGACCCCTGTTCTCAGGAAACCTAAAACGAGCAGGCCTTTGAAACACAAATATTCACTAAGTAGATTTCATGGTAAAAAATAGAATACCTGAGGGAGGTCAGGGTATAAAGCGGCCCTGTGTTTTAGATGGGAGCGCTCTTTGCCTTAACTCTGTGGTCCGGGAATAATAAGAAGCAGTTAGGAAATGTCAGGACTTTGACTCAGACAGCCCCGCTTTTCCCCAAGTGTGCTGGCCCTTGTTAACTGAGCTTGCTTCCAGCCTTGTGCTGTGCTATTGTTCTGTCTGCCTTTTCATTTAGCCATTCTGTTAAGCATGACACTTGTATTAACATAAGATGGATCCTGGAGCTATGTGTCCTCTTACCATATGTCTTGTATTACTTTCCAGGGCCCTCTCTTGTCTCACAGTGAGAGTGTATTATCATGTTTGAGCAGTAGAGGGCACCACATTTTCTTTTTGTCATTTTGACATTTCAACATTTCAACATTGTCATTTTCATTACCATTTAAAGTTCTCCTGTTGATGATGTAAAAATTATTTAGCTTTTCTTTTTTATTTGCATTGACATAATGACTAATTATTTAAAACCAATGTTTGGGCAAACACAAACAAAGACACACAATTCAAGCTATGAGAAAATAGACTGATGACAACATAATATGACAGGCCAGAGTATGATAAATATTTCTAGGGTGGCGAAATAATTAAGCAATCACTCCACATGCGGACAGGGAGGCTTCAAAATTGATCAGAACAGGAGGAGGAAAAAGTTGCTAGGATCGTAAAGTTGGTGTGCTAGTCTCCAGATCGCAGTGGCAGTTGTTTGGGGAAAAGAAATGGCGTCCTTAAATAATAACATTCCAGGTGGCTTAGTTAATGAAGAGTGAAAATCAAATATGGGGCGGAATCTGTAACTCATTACCAGAACTTTCTTTAAGAGGAAGTCACCAAGAGCACTGGCCCCTGGGAGACCAGGCGTTTTTAAAACCTGAGAACATAATTTATTATCATTATGGTTATGATTATCTTAATTTCCTCATGGACGCACAGCAAAAAAATGCCAGCAGACAGCTGTGGAGCCGCGACCACAGTATAGTCGTACAGAACACTGCCAATCACTTCAGATTTGATAAATATCAAACACTTTATCTGTAGATTAACATGAAATATCAGCAGGTTAAAGGAAATTGACATTGAGTAACAAGATCTTATTTTCAACATGAAGTTGGGCGGAAAGCTAATTCGGGGGCTTATACTGCCATCTCTTGGACAAAGTGTGCACTGCACCCTTCAGCCTGAACGGTTGAAAGAAATCAGTGGTTTTGATTTGCTTATCCTTGGTATTTATTTTAAGTTTCTTACATGATATTAAGATTTCAGACACAAAAGTGGCCTAGCTAGTAAAAGCTGTTTTATATTTATTTTATATGAAGCAGGTCGACTTCTGGGTGCCGACATGTTGAGATCACATGACCAGTCGAATACTACTCTCTTGGTACCCTGTATTATTGGACACAAGTTGCTACCTAAAAATTTTAAGTACAACCAACTTGGATGTTTAAGCCATTTCAAATTAAATTACATTAAACTGCCTTTAAAAAAAAATTTGTTGCATCTTATATAACTTATAAAACTTATATAATAGTTGAAAATTGCTTAACTTATTTTTATGAGTTAAAGCAATGTAAAAACACATGTTGTCATAACTTATTGATCATATATTTTTTGTACAGTGTACTTTCATATATAAGTAGAGCAGTGGCATTTGTGTTTTTTTAAAGAAGATGTGCAATTATTGATTCTTTTTTTTTTATTTGCATAAGAATCATTTCTATCTGAGAACACAAAAGTGGTTAATTTTATTTCTTAATCTATATAAGCAATTTCAGAAGCGCCTGACATCTGAGTGGAAAGTGTGTCTGTTAAAGAAGAGCACATCTGAGATATGCGCATAATGCAAAGCGAGTGGGCGTCAGCGTTATTGCTCTTTGGCAAATCTAAATGACGATGTTTTATTCCATTATTAGCGGGGAACTGACTCCTTGTTTCATTTCCATAACATTTCTTGCGAGAGCACACTCAAATAAATGCATGTTTTAATTTCATTTTGTCATTTTCATAGAGGCACTTGAAAAGAACATGACTCGGAAATGCACTCTGTAGATTTTATTGCCAAATAATTTTCTTAGAGGCTGTAGAGGGAATTAAACAACATTTATATTATTTAGTTCAAACGGCGATAGCACATAAATAGGGAAAAAAAGCAGTAAGCATTTTCGCCGGATTCAAACTTCAGCAGTAATTGCACAAGTGCAATGTTCACAGAGTTATTGTCTTTATATTAGAAGACGTTATATATTTATATAATATCTTTATATTAGAGCTGGAAGAAGTCTGAAAGTGTTCAAATTATCCTCCTCCCATATCTAATATTGTATCTTACGATTCACAAGATGCGTTTTCTTTAGTACCATTAGAGGTTAACGGAATCTGAATGGAGAGGTTAATAGTCAACATTTAAACACACACACAAACACACACAGGCATTACAGTGGTCGTTCATTTCTTTCCAAATGTACCCTAAATAAATTTAAAAAAATTGTCTCATGATAACTGCTTTGAAAATCATAATTAAGTGATCAAAAGTAAACTGTTTTTCTTTTATTCATTATTGTTCAAAACATTTTTTTTTTTAGTCAAGGGAATCAAAGGATGTACATTTTGGTAACACTTAAGTGGACCTTAAGTCAGTTGAATTCTTTATAAAACATGTTTTAGTCATTATTGATGGTCATAGTCATTATCACAGGCTAATAATAGTTCTTTGAATTTCATGTCCTTGAAGTGTTACCAAAATCTGAGATGCCAATTTAAAATGACAACAAACATAATAATATGGTTTGATTAGACTCTCTTTCTTTTTTTCTGTTAATGATGGTCTGTCAAAGTATGCATTTGAGAGAGAGAGAGGAAGGACACAGGCCGTGGTGTTAATCTGCGTTTGTTCTCTTAACCGTAGTTCATCTGTGGGCGGAGGAAGAGGCGTCCCGAAGGTTTGGTCCTGCTCTTACCCCTGAACATAGCCTAACTGACACAGAGATGCAGGACTAATCAGAAACTAACATCACCTCCCCCTACTGGACTGAGCGGCCAAGAGCAGGCGACGGAAAAAGAGGACGAGGATTGTGACAATGAAGGACATTATCTTATCAAAAGCATTATTTAACGTAAAAGACTTCAAGAGAGAAAAGAAAAAAAAAGACTAATAAATTGGACAGCTCAGACGGTTTCCTACACGAGCGTTCTCGCTGGATGGAGGGAAGAAGATCTGTTGATGTTTAGTGAGCTGGAAACAGTGAGGGAAAAAAAAACAAACAATTTTTTTGCTTCCTGTGTTTTATGTGTCTTGAATCCTCCCTTGTGTAGCTGATAAATACTTTCTGTGTTTTTAATTGCTTTTTTGACTTTGACCTAGTGAGAAAACGTTGAAGTGCTTGTCCCTCAGAGCAACACATTCCTTGAACCAAGATGGTGGAGAGTTGCCAGTCTCAGAATGAGAGAGTGAGAAACCGAACAGACTTCCCCCCCTCTCTCTCTCTCTCTCTCTCTCTCTCTCACTCTCTGTCTCTCTCTCTCTCTCTCTGTCTCTGTCTCTGTCTCTCTCTCTCTCTCTCTCTCTCTCTCTGTCTCTGTCTCTCTCTCTCTCCCTCTATGTCTCCCTCTCTCTGTCAGTGTTTCTCACTGCCCACCGAATCTTCACCAGTGTTATTTGTCTGAGGCTTCCTAAACCGTTTGGACCAACTCACTACACGTTTGGAGACCAAGCACATCCTTGTCAAAAACTCAGCACACTCTTGGCAGTCAGTGCCTGGACGTCAAAGCAGAAGAATGACAATCCAGTACATTCAGGAAATGGGAACACTGCGTTTAAAAAGGGAAGCTACGCCTTTTTCTTTGAGAACTGGCTCCGTGATTTCACGACTTGTTCTCCTGGTGTGTTTGTGAGACGTTCAGAGCTGAACTCCTGAGAAAGAGGACGCTGTAGCACTCGAGACAAAAAACCAGCCAAGGTGATGGAAGAACTAGTTTACATCGAGCGTGTCTGATGAAACGGCACGAGCCAAGGAGACTGCGAACGCGCAGCCTGCAGAAATCAAACAGAAACGCGGCCCCTAACCCTACATGCTTTGATCTCAGTCTTGCTCACTTCAAGTACTCTGGTTATGAGATTGTGTTTGTAATATACTGCCACCAATCAGTGTTGCAAAGTGTTACTGACTACTGAAATGGTTTGATGTATTCAATTATTAAAGAAAAAGAAAAGAAAAAAGAAACAAGTATTGTCTAGCCATAGATACAGTCATACGTTGTTGCATTTACAAAGCTAGCTGTTTTAGAGTGTAGGTATTAGATTGGAGTTTTCTTCTCTAGTACTGTAATTTTTGCCTTTCACCTTTGTAAAATACCAATAACATTAAAAGAACAGGAAAAAAAAGAAAGATTGACAATCTTCTTCTGTTGCTGCAAGCGTATAAATCCATACAGTATATATACCCATGCCTCATGCAAGCAGATACAAACTGAGGTCTCCCCCCTGAAGTATTTTGCACTGTGATAGTAAATGAAAATCCAGTCTATACAGTACGCAGATCGCTAATGGAAAATGAAGGTGCGTGTGTGCGTGCGTGTTTGTGCGTCCCTTGACGTTGTGGACTGATATTCTCTCTAATCTTTTGTGAACTCTGCTGATTTGGTCTGTGTAGTTCAAACTATTTCATCTTATGATGGTCATCTATGTTGCTTTGAGAATCAATTCAATGAACTTCATTGAAGTCATTGTGTGTAGACTGATGCGTTCGAGTCCAGTCTCTTCAGATATATTCTTTAGTTGTCCTCTTTGCAAAAAAAAAAACACACAAAAAAACCCCCCACATCTCTGAAAATTTAATTTGTTTTTATAGTTTCCATCCAAGGTTATGTCTTATTGTAAATGCTACAATTAAATAAATAAATAAATAAATAAAATTAAATAAAAAAAGTCTCAAAGTGAAGCTGTTTAGTGAACTAGTTTCAGTAAACTAGTACAGGCTACGGTAAGGTAAAGGACTTATGACAGGGAGGGTCAGTGATAGGAAATGTATTGACCAATCCCTATATACACTGGTTATAGATGAGCACACCTCTGGCTCCCTCCTCTGTGTAGTATAACTGAGCATCTCTCTCTCTCTCTCTCTCTCTCTCTCTCTCTCTCTCTCTCTCTCTCTCTCTCTCTCTCTCTCTCTCTCTCTCAATCTGTCATTCTGGACTAATATATGAGCATTCCACACCTCTGAGCTGTCTTGTGGACTGTATGATTTTCATTTGGTTGCTGTATCTTCATGGCAGATGCTTTGTTTTGTAACTACTGAACTGTACTTATAATGAGAAATAAAATGTATTCAAACTATGAAACACTAGTGTGAACAACTGAGCATTTTTCTTTTTTTTTCTTTTCTTTTTTTTTTACTACATATTTGCAATTTTAACTTTGAACTTACAAAACGTTTTGTGAGGAAAGGGTGCAATAAATGTTAAGGTACCACACACTAGTAAAGGTTTTTTTTTTTTTTTTAAGAAATGTATACATTTACTTTATATTATACTTTGATATAATGTTAAAAAAAATTCTGTTTCAAATAAATGCTTTTCTTTTGAATATTCTATTCATCAAGTATCAAGTACATTTTACACAAAATATAAAGCAGCACAAGAAATGAGCATAAAATAGTTTTCGTTGGCAGCAAATTTAACATATTAGAATGATTTCTGAAGGATCATGTGACACTGAAGACTGTAAAGAGAGTAATGATTCTGAAAAAAAAAAGCTTTTTCCATCACAGGAATAAATTGCATTTTAAAATATTTTTTAAATAGACAACAATATTTTTTTTGTTTTATTATTATTGTTTTTTATTACTAATTCACAGTATTACTGTTTGTATTTTTGATCAAATAATTGCAGTCTTGGTGAGCATATGAAACATTTAAGAAATCTTATTGATGTATGTATTTACATTTTGATGTATATAAGTATATAATTGTATACACAGTATATAATTGTGAGTGGAAAAATCTACCAGCAGGGCGAGACAAATGCACAAAATACACTGAAGATATTTTTAGTGACTAAGATATCTTCTATAATGTTGCTTTTTGAGTAAACATTTTTTTAAGAATATTGACATTTTACTGGAAAGACAAAATACAATAAGCATAGAGGACTTTTATCGGTTACAGTTATATGATTGAGATTTAACTAAATCATTTTAAACCCAACTCTCTCTCAAATAGAATTGCAGAGACACACACATGGCAACATTTCAGCACACGTGTGAGCTGAGGACTTGTACGATAGACAGCTGAAATGATACATTTCTCTGTCTTCCTGTTTCTCTGCACCCCTGACTCCCATGTTAAGCGTAGTACATGGTGTTAGCTGCAGGGCTACAGGCCTCTGCGTGTGTGTGTGTGTGTGTGTGTCTGACTCGGGAGCAGTGTGGATTATGACAGCTCGCATTACCGGCTGTGTTCCTGCTAACTGTGGCTCTCTACCCTAGGGCTATAGCCGTGTTAATTCCCCAAACCTGAGAGAGCTGGAAACTAGTGTGCCAATTGATGCTCATCCTCTTTTTTCAATTTTCTCTTTGCCTTTTCTAACTTTTTCAGTCAAGACAATACATTCTGTAGTCCATGTGAACATACAATTCAGCGCTGTGGCATAAATTAGCCTAAATTACCTTTGTGGACTTTCTAAGATCTGATCCAAGTAGAATAAGCAGATATGTCTGTTGTTTCTCTAATGTCATTAATTGTATCAGAGAAACACATACGTATGTGACTAGGGATGTCCCGATCAGGTTTTTTTGCCCTCGAGTCCGAGTCCGAGTCATTTGATTTTGAGTATCTGCCGATACCGAGTCCCGATCCGATACTTAATACATAAAAAAAGAATAAAGAAGAGCGAAAAAACAGATCCAGGATGTTCCTTATTTTTTATTTAATTCACCTTATTTTAACATTCAACAACTCTGTTAACAAACAGAGCACTTCTGTGAGGTAGCTTGAACAATCAAGTAATAAATAACATAAATTCTTCACTTTTGGACTTTAGTGCAACAGTAAATATAAAAAAAAGTCTAATATATAAACAAATAGCACCTCAACTTAAAATATCCGGTAGGCATGTAAACAAATAAAAAATAAAAGTGCTACAGTGTTTGCAAAGCCAGTAATGTGCTTTTAGGAACTGCACTCCTAACTCTTACGCCGGTTTCACACTGCACTGTTAGCAGAGCATGCAGTGCGTATTTTTTTCGCCGCCCATGTTAACAGATTAAACCAGGCTTTAGAGCATTAACGCCGGTTTCACACCGCAAGCGTCAGCGGCGCGTGAGCAGCGCGTATTTTTTTCGGCGTCCATGTTAATCAATGAGTGCATTCACACCGCACGCAGAAGCGGCGCGGCAGCGCGTAGCAGGAGCAGAGCAGGAACAGCAGTGCCGCGATAGTTTCGGCGCCCAGTCTATTTTTAACGCGCCGCTTACGCTGAATTAAAGTGACACGCATTGATCAAGGCCAAAATACACCGCAGTTTTACCCCAAAAGCGCATTGATGATATCTATTGTGTTTTAAACAGTCACTCAAATGACCAACAGCAATTTAAAAAGAAAACAAATGTCCAAAAACAAACTTGTTGCCCGAACAATAAAAACAAAGACGAATCAAAAGTTATATAAATGAAATGTTAATAAAATAAGCTTCTTGACAAGTCTTTTCTCTTAAATGTATTTGAAAACGAAATAAAGCAATGCCAACTTACCCTGATTATAGAGTACTCTGTCTATACACACGCTGCGGTTCAGCCGCGCGTGACAAACGCTGCCAGTGTGAAAGCAAAACGCTCGTGTCCTGCTCCTGCTCACCATATGCACTGCTCCTGCGCTGCTTACGCTCTGCTAATGCGTGCAGTGTGAAACCGGCGTCACACCGCACGCAGAGGCGGCGCGGCAGTGCGTAGCAGAGCAGAAGTGCCGCGATCGTTTCGGCGCCGAGTCTATTTTTGCTGCGCCGCTTTTGCTGAATTAAAGTGACAATACATTGATCATGGCCATAATACACCGCAGTTTTATCCAAAAAGTGCATTGATGATATCTATTGTGTTTTAAACAGTCAATCAAATGACCAACAGCAATTTAAAAAGAAAACAAATGTCCAAAAACAAACTTGTTGCCAGAACAATAAAAACAAAGATGAACCAAAAGTTATATGAAATTATTAATAAAATAAGCTTCTTGACGAAAAAAAGCAATGCCAACTTATCCATTATAGAGTAGCCTACTCTGTCTGTAGCCTACACAACCCGCGGTTCAGCCGCGCGTGACAAACGCTGCCAGTGTGAAAGCAAAACGCGCGTGTCCTGCTCCTGCTCACCATACGCACTGCTCCTGCGCTGCTTACGCTCTGCTAACGCGTGCAGTGTGAAACCGGCGTAACTCTGTGCCACCGCATAACTATAGATGTGTTAAAAAATAATGAGAATATATATACATATATATCCGAGTCCTGATCGGGAGGTAACGTCCGATTCCGATCGAGTCTGAAAACACGTGATCGGGCCCGATTTCCGATCACGTGATCGGATCGGGACATCCCTATATGTGACTCTGGACCACAAAACCAGTCACAAGGGTCATTTTTTTTTAAAATTATGTATACATAGCTGAATAAATAAGCTTGCCATTGATATATGGTTTGTTAGGATAGGACAATATTTGGCTGAGGAATCTGAGGGTGCAAAAAAATCGAAACATTAAGAAAATTGCCTTTAAAGTTGTCCATTTATGTTTGCGCTTTTGCTGCATCCACTCAAAAAAATATTTTTTTAATATATTTACGGTAGGCAATTTACAAAATATCTTCATGGAACATGATTTTTACTTAATATCCAAATTATTTTTGGCATAAAAGAAAAGTGGATAATTTTGACCCATGCAATGTATTGCCACAAATATAACCGTGCGACTTGTGACTGGTTTTGTGGCCCATGGTCACATATAAGCAGAGGATATACCTCTCAAGGACGTTCCCTCTCTCCAGCCCTCTTTCAGAGATGGATTTGCCCCATCACACACTCTCAAACGTAGGCCAGTGACAAGCGATAAACTGACACCCTTTGGCTCAGAGGCCTGTTGTGTCAATACCTCAGAGAGATAAGACACTGCTCTCTAAACACATGAAAACCATTCTCACACGCACATTCACACACCGCAAACTGAGAGAACATTTTCCCATTATAGTTCCGTATTTCATGTTTTTCTTAACCTTTTCCTGTGGGTTAGCGGGGTCTCAGTGGAAGGAAACCTGATACCCTTTAGTCTGATGGGATCCATATTTGTGTTAACCTGCCGTCAAGACCCGGTGAGGGGAGGTGTCTGAGGTCAACGCCTGACTAATTTTTAAACGGATCAGCTACACTAGACCAGATGGAGAAAGGCCTGGACCTAATAAAACTCACATCCTGAAAAAATAACCGTTTCATTTTCCTGAACCCCCTCCTTGTGTCTAGCTTGTCTGGAGCTGTTGAGTGAAGAAATTGACGAAAGTCAAGCTGTTTCTTTAAGATAGATGGATGGATGAATAGATAGTCAAGGATTAGGTTTAATGCATTATCTTATTAATGATAGTCTCTAAAAAATGAGTAACATTGTTCGAGTTTTGGGTAACACTTTATTTTACAGTGTCCTTTTTACACACATGTAGTTACTGTAGTAATAACTATAAATTATGCATAATTACATGCAACTAACCCTAAATCAAATCCCAATTCTAACCCTAACCCTAAAGTAAGTGCATGTAGTTAATTAGTACTCAGTACTTAAATGTATACTTACACTGTAACGCGGACACCTTAAAATAAAGTGTAACCGGTTGTTGCTATACTTCTTGTTACAGTGTAGTTATACATTTAAGTAATGAATATTAATTAACAACATGCACTTACTATTGGGTTTGGGTTTGGTTTAGTTAGTTGCATGTAATGAATCATCATTTACTTTTATTACTATAGTAAGTACATATAACAAGGAAACTAAAGTGTTACCCGTTACAACATTAGTTGTATACTAACCATTTGTTAATGCGGTAGACATCATTAACTAATAATAGACAATAATATTTAACATTAGTTCATGTATTATGAATGTCTTATGAATAAATTATCATTAATCTAAATTAATAAATGCTAGGAAAAGTACATTTTCGATGTTAGTTAATGATATCTGATGCATTAATGTTGACGAATTGAGCATTATTCTAAAGTGTTACCTCAAAAATACTTGCACCCCTGCATTGACCATTTGATTCTTTTAGATCATACTGTTTTTCCCTCTTGTTTGATGGTCTTGGCTGGTTTAGGCTGGTTTCACAGCACTCAGTTGTAACGAATCAGCTTACAGTTGGCTTGTTTCATTTTTTTTATTTAATTCATGTATCAATTAAGTATTCATTTGGAGTGTGAGTATGGTAATCTTTTAGTCACCATACTAAGTTATCAAGATGATATTTATTTGTATAAGATGTATTGATAATTAATAAGGATATACACGTTTGTGTGCGTGTGCGTACATTTACGTATTGTAAAAGGTATTTCAGCGCATTAGTGTCACTCTGTCTCTGGTGTCATATTTGTGTGAGTGTGATGTGTTTAAGAAGGCTGCGCGGCTGGGTTGCTGTGTGCCAGCACTTGTAGCTGGGCAGATGGTGACCTGCGCTTGAACCTCTCTTCTCTCTCATTTGTTCAGCTGGCTTTCATTTGGCCTGCATGCAGGCTGCATACTATAGCAAACGCAATTATTTATTCACACCACCAGGTGGCGCTATAAACCAACTTATAGCAACAATGCTTCTGATGGAGGCTGAACACTGTGATCTTTGAACACCAACACATGACATATAATAGATTACAATCAAGAAATGGATATTACATCAGTAAATCTTGATAGAAATGATGTGAGAGCTTGTGGCAGACATTTTAACATTCAGACCTTATAGTTTTGTCCTGCCATTGAGTCAGTCACATGGATTATAGCCTGTTTATACAGTAGCATATCTTGTCATTAAGGGCAACTAAATGATATCTGAGAGAGAAACGCATTGTCTGCAGAGAGAATTGCACTCTATTTCCATTTTCAATCTGCAGTCAATCCGTAATCAATCTTATCAGACGTTCTTTGACAGCCTTTTCACATTTTTACACATTTTTGCGCACTCTTCCTCTCTCATTTACACGCACGCAGACAACAGTCATCTGTCACCATTCGAGAGCTCTCTGGGCGTCTGGATACACACCGTGTCATAATGCTCATCATCGGCGAGCACATACAGTCTCACACACATACACGTGCAACTTAACAAGAGTGTGTGTGCGTGTGTGTATTTTCTCAGCTCTCAGGCAGGGTCTTATGAATCGATGATCATGTGGTATAAGAGAGATAGATGGCTCGGAGCTCCGTCTTGTCTCCTCTAATTGTAAAATATTAGTTACATTAGAGTGTGTTGGGTGATTAATGGAACTTATTTGGAGGTGGCCCTTCCTGGCCCTCCCCCCCCAAACCCACCCACCCCCCACTGCCAAAGCCTTCTCCACTGACTCCTCCGAACTCAGGGAATTCTCTTACGGCAGACAAATTGGTCCTGGGGACAAAACAGAAAGGAAATGATGAGAAGAGAGAGGAAGATGGAGGTGGACGGGAAATTCAAGAGAAACGTATGGAAAGAGTCGTATGAGACTTGTAACAAGAGAGCGAGATATTTTATTCAATTTTACATCTACTTCTAGGTAGCTCACATGAAAACAGTCATGCGTCTGCATTGAGTCGCCCTCATCGATATTTTCCGTGTCTGCATGGGAAAAGATCAGTATTGGTGTATATAAAAGCTGATGGGAAATGTTATTGAAACCTGAGCAGATGAGCACTTAGTCCTGCTGGAGGTCCAGTGACGCTCGGCCCTGCTCCCCTTTAGCCAGCCATTAGAAAGCCATGGATCATGTTATGGCTAGCAGAACAACACCTGCTGACCCAGTGCCACACACACCTTCATCCTCTGCCTTTGTTCATATCAGTGTGTCTGTCTGCTTAGTGCTGAGGCCTGTGGGAAAGGGAATGTTTTGATTGTCTTTTCAAGTGTGGAGGCCTTGAGGAACAACTGCTTGCTGCAAATATATGCACTTTCATTTTATATCACTTACATTGTATATTGTATTACACACACACACACACACACACACATGCTTTTGCTCTCTTTGTGGTGATTCTTCATATAGGCGTAATTACTTTTATACTGTACAAACTGTATATTCTATCCCCTCACTAACCTAAACCTACCCTCACAGAAAACTTTCTGCATTTTTACATTTTCAAAAAATATATTATATGTATGTTTACTAAATAATTTCCCTTGTGGGGAATGATGTGGTGATATCAGGTTTTACTATCCTACTACCCTCTGTTTTATAAACCTGTTCTCTCTCTCACACACACACACACACACACGCACGCACACACACGCACGCACGCACGCACGCACGCACGCACGCACGCACGCACGCACGCACGCACGCACGCACGCACGCACACACACACACACACACACACACACACACACACACACACACAGACAGACAACAGACAACAGACATAGTAGTGGCCAAAAGTGATGTCCGGAGGGAATATTTGTTTTTAATGATCATTTGTTTTCATTATTTTCAATGTGTTTCATTGTTTTCACAAAATATGAGGAAACTATTTTATATTTTTAAAATATATCTAAAAAAAATGTTTGTTCTTATGAGGGAAGAACAAAACACTAAACTTAGTTCAGGTATTTATCTGGCAGAATTATTTTGGTAAAAAAAAAATTTTTTAGTATGAATAAAATGTATAGAAAACAAAAAGCTCACAGGAACAAAGCGTACATTGGCTATTACTACAGTACATACATAATATTTTGATGATGTGTTTTTGCATTTCTTAGTGAGACACCCTGACCAACAATTATGTCTGCGAAATTTGGCCTGTTTCATTGTGTAATTAGACTGACTCAAGTATAACTGCGCAATATGCTTACTAAAGTACATATATCTGCAAAATATTTTGTATAAAGGGTGAAGATAGGCCAGACCACACACAAACAAAATTACAGTATTTATTTTAAAATTAAGTAATCCAAAGGGAATTTTTGAGCTTGCATCGAGTTTCATCCTCAAGTCCTTCATCACAGACAGTAGGCCCAATATTTTTCAAGCAAGGATTATAAAAATGTGAACTTGAGAGTGAAACAAACTTTTTGTGTGTACTTCCTCTAGTCATTTTTGTTTGTTTATTTGCATATAATTACATTTTTGTTATTGTGGTATTTTTATTCAATATATTGCTTGTGAAAGTATACTACATATTATTATGACAAAATATTTCATTGTTTTTTTTTTAAAGAAAAACTGTCATGGTGATAATACCACAAATACTGAATAGTAATCATACAGATTTTGTTGTTTTTTGCTCATTTATTTCTACATATATATTTATCTATACTTATATATTTATAGGTTTAGCCTAAATTGTTGAAATTTTATCTTGGATATCTTTGACATTACAGCCGTCATTACCTTTGTCAATTAGATTTACCCATTAACTTAATCGAGTCAGATACAATTAAATTAGACATACACAAAGGCCGATGTTTCGTGGTTAATTGTAATGATAATGTGTGATGAATGTAACAACAAATGAAAATGCTCTATAGTGTGAATAATTGTATTTACTACGATACACAACCTGCTCAGACACTGGGCATATTTTAAGATTATGGATAAGCATTAATACAGATCAGACTTACGCATGCAAACTAGCTGATATGGAAACACATATTTTAAGGAAGACTTAAAATCTGCAGTTTAAAATCGAGCCCCAATTTACATTGAAATATGAACAGTTATGGCAAATGTAAGTTTTGGTTCTCTGTGTTCATGTGTTATATTTAAAAATAAAAATAAATAAATAAATATATATATATATATAAAATATATATATATATGTGTGTGTGTGTGTGTGTGAGTGTGTGTGCAATGATCATGTCTATATGAAAATAATAGCTATATGTAGCCTATATATATATATATTGTAAAATCATAGATACAGTGACTGTCTGAAATGTTTTATTGTAAATACAATTTCTCAGAAAGACATTTTACCTTAAGCATTCTAAATAGTTCAGTGTTCCATAAATGTCAGCGTTATGATTATCCCTGCTTTCCCGTACACATCAAAGTGCTGATGCATCGCTCAGCCATGCTACAGTACTTTTTTATTTTTATTTTTTTGTCCAGAATGACCAAATTCAGAATGAAACTCGTCAGGTACAAGATGCTCTTTTTTCTCTCTCCTTCGCAAAAAACACATACACACACACACAGCATACACGCACACACTCGTAGACATTTATTATGTGTCTGGCGTGACAGCTCAGCACTAGAATGTGCAGCAATATGCTCTTTAGGGAAAGAGAGAAGGAGAGAAGTGAGCAGTACTGCAGATGAGTACTCATGAACTCTTCCTCCCCTGGCCACACAGATACCCACACACAGACACACAGTCCAGCTGAGACTGCCTGACACATCGCTCCCATCACATGATGTATATACTGCCTTTTACCCATGAGCCTTTCTAACTCTTGACCAATCACGGGGCTCTATTCAGACCCTTGCCAGCACCTCTCATGCACTGTCAGTAAAGGAAGTGGTATATTATCCCAAAAATCCTTCCCTTACCTTTCTGCACACAGTTACTCAGACATGTCCGTAAAAAAAAAAAAAAAAAAAAAAAAAAAAAAACACTCTGGAACACTTCAAAGAATTCCATTTGTTCAGAAAAGAGAGAAATGAAGCCAAGTAAGGAAGATTGAAGAGAGATATAGTGGCAGGCAGACTGGGAAATGCATAGCAGAGAAACAGAGAGTATATTAAGAGGTACGCCTGCTGCATCAGTCTGTAATCTAGTTCAGCGGTTAACATGGGACCTGCTTCCCCGGTGGAGCTTTTAGAGTTTGCTTTTGATACATACACACACAATGCCAAATCCAAGTTCCCCTGTGTTTTTTTTTTTTTTTTTCAGAGAGTCAGACTACAGCATCATTTCTTCAAACTATTTCCATTAGAGCTGCATTTAGTGCTATAAAATCTCTCATAGCTTTTCTTTTCAGTTTGAGAAATATCCATTGTGGTTGACTAGAGGCTCATTAGCAAAATTCAAAACTGTTCCTTTTTTTTGTATTTTTTTGTATGGAAACCTCTTGATATCTATGTGAATGCATTTAAACTTTATAATGATAAAACTTAACTAAGATAGATATTATTACTGAGCACAGTGCAGGTGCAAAGATGTTCAGCTTAGTGCCAGTCCATTGTAGTGGTGTCTTTGCTTCTTTGTGTTTACCGAATCAGAGCGAGTGGATCTGAAGGTGTGATGTCGGTTTTAGTGTGGAATCTTTCTCAGCAGGGTTTTGGGAGCAGGTGGGGAGAGATAGTGCGTAGCGCACTAACGTTGTGGAGGGATTTGGGTGTTTGGAAGCTCTCTTTGCTGAGTAATCTCCCAGCCTTTACAACACGCAGGTTATTACTGGCCGACAGATGGTACATCACTTTTTACTGCTCACACCTTCTGTGGCTTGCGTTCTCCCCAGACACACACTCCCTCTGTTTTTCTTTATTTTTTCCTTCTCTTCCATATAGGTGACACTCAAACACACACACAGAGACAGAAAGTTTCCACTCAGATATAAGCACAACGATATGTAACATGCTCCACAGAGCAGAAAAACCTGGCCCAAAAACACACACATGCACAGCTTTGTGTAATTCCTACAGATACAGATTCATTATATTTGAAATATCACAAAGGCTTAGAGAATCTTTTTTATCTTATAGGCAGACATAGTTTTGCTTACAGAAACACAGTATGGGCATGTTGTTCAAAAACATTTTAAGAACAGAAATCAGTATGGCACTCATGGTATGACTCAGACGCTGGTGATCTTTGAGTACGTTGACTCTCCACAGTTTTGAATTTTAACATTTATACAACAATATGTTTTAGTCCTTGATTCTGATTTGTTGAGCACAGTCCAACAGTACTGGGACTTTTCACTGTTTACATCGTGCTGCTTGTCTCTGTCTTTCGATAGACTGTCAGTTTGTGTGTATTGATGGGTATTTTTCAGTTACTCTTTCTGCAGGTTACATCGTTATGCCAGAGGGTGGCGACGAGTGACTGTCTTTATGAGTTAATCATTGATCAGTTTCAGTTTGTTTTTATTTGACAGGGACAAAGCATGTTAATGAACATTTGCACAAAATACACAATGTAGCCTAAACAAGCCGGATTATAGCAAAATTACTAATTTACGTCCGCGGTCCCTAGGCAGGTACACACAAAAACAAATACTCAGCACACACTACTACAAAAAACCAATACCCAAAACACATTACTAAAATTACTAAGAAAAATGTTTACACACCTGATTTGTCATAAGCCACTTGTTCTTTAAAAGTGTGATAAGTAGAACATTACTTATTGACTGTGGTAAACTATTATAATATTTGCTCCCTATCACAGATAATACTTTCTGACCAAAAGATGTTCGCCTATATGGTACTTCACAATCTCCTCTAATGACAGACCTGGTACCAATACCACCAAAAGATGGTATGTGCATCCAATGGATGCTTTACTATCCAATTAGGTCATGGGAGAGGATTTGTGAATGTCAGTAAAGTGACCCAACTGACACTGGTAGGTCACTTTACAAAGACAATATGACGAATGTAGGATGTCCGGGTTACATTTCTACTACACACATTCAAAATTATAGAACATTTTTTAACAAAGTAAGTACTTATTCAAAAGACGTGCCTACACTGAGAGAATGTGATTTCGGATGCAGTCAATTACTTTATGAGTTAGTAATTGAATGATTACTTCAACCGATTTGTTCAAAAACTCTTAATCATTCAGAAATGAAACAAGAGATTGTCTTTATGAGCAAGTCACTGAATAATTTATTCAAATGATTTGTTCAAAAAACACTGATTCCCTCAAGAACACTATACTACTGTGGCCTTATTTAGAAATATTTTCATTGCCGCTCCAAAAATAAAAGTATGTTGGATCAAAAATGTAAGTCACTCAAAATGAACTTATTGTTTGTTGAACTGTTGTATAAAAGCAATATGACTTTCATCCACACAGAGCGGAAGTGTTTAACTCAGGTGACCTCATTCATATCTACAGTGTGAGTTGAAAGGATGTGAGTGTTTAAACCCTTAATCACCCGCAGAGTGGAAGTCTCTCTCTCTCCTTCAGTATTCCTATCTCGCTCGTTCTCAAGCTGGAGTTACTCACAGTGAGCATCTGAAAGTCATTAAAGGCTCTGCAGTCTGTCAGGTGCCAGCCCATACACACACACACACACACACACACACACACACACACACACACACACACACACACACACTAAACATGCAGTATTCCTCCCAAACAAAGCCACACACATGCAGAAACAGACATTCATGACATGCTCATGAGCTATTATTTTTCAAAGACATGCCACACATACACAGGGACACATGCTCGGGTGTGTAAACACACACACAGTAAAAATGCTGAAGCCCTGCAGGTTCTTTCTGCTGCGTGGGGCAAGGGATTCGTCATGTGCTGATGAGCTGTTATAATAATATATGAGCAAATCACAAGCATTCTGCAAATTAATCATTTTTCCTCCTCAGCACCCTTCTTCCCGCTCTTTCTCTGTCACACACACATACACACTCTTTGTTACTGAGCGTTGGACAGGGTGACTTCTCACAGACAGACAGAGGTGAGAGGCAGCATTCTTTCACAGATGGTAGCTCTGGCATCAGATGGAATTTATATAAGACTGATTTTGATTACATGCCAAAGCACCTCCATGTCTGTGTGTGTGTGTGTGTGTGTGTGTGTGTGTGTGTGTGTGTGTGTGTGTGTGTGTGTGTGTGTGTGTGTGTGTATAAGTGACGAGATAAGAAAAGGAGAATGAAAAGGAGAGCGTGAGAGGGCAAGATCAGGTGGCACCACAAGAGGGAGCATTAGACGTGTCTTCAGAAAGGATGGAGATGAGATATAGATACAGACTAGATTCAATGATGTTAAGATGTGTTATGTAGAAGAGAGAAAACGAGTGAACTGAATGAATAAATGTGATTATTTATACTATTTTAATTTTTGGAATGATAGACGGTGAGAAGGACAATGATGGAGTGATAATGTGGAATTTGCAGGAAGTGGGTGTTGTCATCGGTTCTCCCCCCTCCTCTCCTTCGCCCTCTGATCTCCACATATGAGGCCTTCAGGGGTTAATTAGGCAGGCGTGATAATGGCACACTGCTGACAATAATAGAACTCTTTCGCACTCTTTTTCTCTCTCTATTTTGAGACAATGTTAGAAAATGATGGAAAGGGGTAAGAGGAAAAAAGGGTGGTTGGAGATAAAAATCACCTGTCATTTCCATATGTTGTTTTGCAAAGCTTTGTATGTATAGAGGTGCAAATGTGTTCATGTGTGTTTTTTGGCCACGGAGCATTCAAAAGATTTATTGGCCATTGGTAACAAGTACATTGGAATTTTTACTCACACAGGACTCACAGTTTCGGGAAACAGAATGAAAAAAATGTGGAAAGGACTGACACATACTGGAGAAAGAGAGAGAGAGAATGGAGGAATAAAATTCCTCATACTAGTTCATGTCACTTGGCACCTCAGTTGCAGTAAATGTGAATCACAGGAGAACTATGAAAAGAAGAATGAGAGAAAGAAAGAGGGAACAAGAAAGAGAAAGAAAGAGATACCATCACTGCTGACATTCATGATTATGCCACACACATATAGATGTTTACCTATATGAGGACATACCTTGGACTTTTATTGTTTTTAAGTAAAGGTAATCATAATTACTACAGATTAAAAGAATAAGCTTTGCAATTTTAGAAAAAAAAAAAAAAAGTATTTCTTTAATTATTAAAAATGTGTATCTTTATTGTCCCTGGATGTCCCCAAATGAGAGGTTTTGTCAGATTTAATGAATGTATGGGGACAATTGTCCCCCAGTATAAACACAAACACACAGGCTTGTATCCATATGTTTCTCATTAACTTCTGTTTTTCTTTAATTAATCCTAATAATAATCAGCACACCCTATATAACCCAATCCCTTACTGTCAATGTTTTGCTTTTTTAGATTGCAAGATATCAGAGACAATATTTAACCCATTATTAACCCTTTACATTTATGCATTTGGCAGACGCTTTTATCCCAAGCGACTTACATTGTATTTCAAGGTACACATTTACATTCTTATCAATTCTTGCTTTCCCTGGGAATCGAACCCATGACCTTAGCATTGCAAGCTCTAACGCTCTTCTGTTTTAGCTATAGAAAGCTACACTCTACAGAAAGCTACAGAAAGCTTCTCTTCTCTCTCTCTCTCTCTCTCTCTCTCTCTCTCTCTCTCTCTCTCTCTCTCTCTCTCTCTCTCTCTCTCTCTCTCTCTCTCTCTCTCTCTCTCTCTCTCTCTCTCTCTCTCTCTCTCTCTCTCTCTCTCTCTCTCTCTCTCTCTCGCGCAATGTATCTCTCGCAATGTAAGACAAATGTATTTGTGATGTTAATAACAATGTCATTTTTTGTTCGTTTTTTTTTTTTTTGTGATGCCTCATTGTCTGTATAATTGTTCAGAATAGAAGAAGAAAAAGGAAGGAAATAATTTTTAATTTTTGTATTAAAGTGATTGTTAAAGTAAAAAAAAAAGTATCTCTCTCTGTTAAATATATTAAAAATGTTGCTTTAATATACACCGAAGTGTTAATATTTGTGTGTAATGTTTTAGAGATTGAAGGTGCTAAAATAAGAAAGAGATGAATTTGAGGAAAATGTTATGTTTTGCTTTGAGCACTCAAAAAACAAACTTGCTGTAGTGTACTAGCATGGCACACACACTATGACACACTGTAATCTTTGCACATAAAATCTCATATTCTGTCCCCTCTTATTTTGTCATTTAGGAACTAGCAGCAACAAGCCAAAATTGCCCCAATTAGTTTTTAAGTAATCGGGGCAACTATTATGGGAAACATTTTGAGAGGGGACTCAATGTGTGTGCTCTTTTTGATATAAGAAAAATGTGCCCTCGAATAATTCATTCTTGCCAATTATTTTGATCACCAAATAGGCACCCTGAAGGGGCAGTATTATCTCACTTTGAAAAGGGGAGCTGGAGGAAGCTTTCTGGATGAATACCGAGAGCTGTGACAGAGGTTACATGTCAATAGGCGTTGGTTTTCTTTTTTGTTTGTCTCTGAGGCCTGTTCATCATTTACCTGGAGTCCTGTCACAGCCACAGTGAGCACAATGCTCTCCTCCCAATATTCCTCTGAATTTCTGTATTTATTCTGTTTATCCCATGTACTGAAAATGTAGATTTCCTTTTTTAAATGGGGTTGAAAATCAGCCCATTCCGTAGCCAGTTGGACCAATCTCTGACAACGCCCAGCTCCCTCTGTGTTTTCCTAAACAGCCGCCACTTCAGGAAGAGACAAGATAGGGGAGAAGAAAAGAGAGGAGAAGAAAAATGAAAGAAAGCTGACTTACAGTTGGTGACACTGGTGGCATGAGAATATGCTGCCTCTCCGACTTAGCGCAATGTAAGGGAGTGTGAAATTAAAGTGCGTTTGAATGAAGCGGCCGGGATTGTGCATCGCCGGCTTGCTTATCAGACAACTGGAACATCGAAAGCTCTAAAACTTGTAGCAATCCCCTTTGTACCGAGGCCTCAGCAGACATTGTAGTATTCGAAAGCCACTGAGACTCCAAAGCCAAACATAAAGTGCTAATAAATCCTTCTTTTTTGGGGGCCACACACGCATATTTAAGCAGTCGGAGATACACACACTTACTTTGGGGATGCGTAAATTTTTCACGTTGCGTTGCGGCTACACCTTTAATGCAGCCACTTTACATTCTCCACACCAACGCAGCTGCTATTTTAAACCGCCATGTTAATTTGATTTAGTGCTTTTCAAATTGAATTGAGAAAAATGGAGAGCAAATGTACTGTTATTAATGTTCTAAAGTATGTGTAGCTGAAAGTGCCTGGCTTTGCTCTAAGTGGATGGGCCCGATAAGAGAGCCAGATATGATAGGCACGTAATCTGCATTCCTCAAACAGACTTGTGTGGGCTATTAAGGGTCATTGTGTACAATGCACCGATGATCAGATCCAATCTCTTAAACAGCTGTACTTGCTCTAAGCTGAAAAGAGCACTTTCAAAGTTCTGTAGGATAACGCACAAAGAAATCGTCTTCACATGAAGAGCAGAGATTGTCCGCAAGGAAATGCTTTTGATACATACTGATGTATCACAAGATTAAACTTCCATCTTGTGGTGGTTGTAACGGAGTACCTTACAAATACTAAACACAAGCGTTATGTGGGCCTTCTGATTAAAATTAGGCACAAAATGTTGAATTCTTTTGATATTGACAGTGTACAGGATGATAATGTCGCTGATTTCTTTCCCAGGTCATGGAGGTCAGAGGCCATTCCAGTGCCGCTACTGCCCTTACAGCGCCTCTCAGAAAGGGAACCTGAAGACCCACGTGCTGTGTGTTCACCGCATGCCCTTTGACAACAGCCAGTACCCGGACCGACGCTTCAAACGCTCTCGCATTGACTCTGATGTCTCCGGGAACTCGGAGGATGGGAATCTTCCCTCCTCCGGCCAGGTGAACACAGGAGAAGGTATTTCTGGTGATGCTCCTCGTTCTCTTGAGTGACGCGGTGTAAAACTTGATTCTTTCTAAGGATTTCTAAGGCCCTTCAGAGGTTTGAAGTGATAATGACACAACATCATGCAAGCATTCCCACTGCATCATTCTAAAAGAAACGTGAAGAGATTTAAAATACTTCTCAAAAAAACAACTAGTATTCCATAAGTTGGGGATCATAAACTCCCAAATCGAAACACTTCAGCCTCAGTAATGTTCTGTGAAGCACAGGATAGAGATGGTGAAGTAGAGAAACCTGAACCATATTTCTGATGAGTCTGAAACTAAATACATGCCTCTTATTGGAGTTGCCTGAATTGTGCATTGAAGAGACATTACTGAAGAGGGGAAAAAAATGACAATGTTAAAAAAAAGACTGTCATTAAATTCCTCAGAGTGTCTTTTGACCCAAAAATAATGCTTTTATCAGAAAAACGATCCGCGCCAACGATTTCGCGACAGTTGGAAGGGAAAGAAAGATGGAGGGGAGCTGTTGAGCACACCCTTCAAGAACATGACACCACCAGTGGCCATTTGCCCAGCGCCGCTGACGCACAGGGATGGAGTGAGCGGACGGAGGGATGTGGATGGTGAAATGGGGGGGTTGGGGCGTTTGGTGCCAGCCTGACTGGAGCTGTCATCACAGAGGAAATCAATTCAACCCCCTCCCACGCTGCTTCCATTCAACCACCACCCCCCCCCCCTCCCCATTTCACCTCTCCTCACTCTTTCAGAACACGTTAAGAGAAACCTTAGTCGCCTGAACAGCCGGGCCGCAGAAGGGTCGGTCGACGACTGTAGCACTTCCTATCAGCCTCCCTCATTCCCTCCCTTCCTCCTTGTATTTCTACTATGAAGTAGAAAAATAAAAAAATAAATCAATGACGGCCAACAATATTGTACAATAATCAGTGGATAGATTTGTTTTCTTCTTTTTCATTGTTGTGCAGTTTTAGGATGTAATTTGTAAGTCACTTGAAGTGAATGGCGGAGACACATTAAATGTGCTTTATTTCCATTCAACACTTCTTAAAGATTAAAAAAATTGAAATTTTGTTGTTCTTGAAGAAGGTGCTGCTTTCCTTCTAACTGGTGGACTTTCGTATGTAACCAAGAAGGTGAATATGTTATTTGTTAAGTGTGACTTGGAAATAATATGAAGGAACCGTAGCGTTTTTCTGGGGTTTATTGACCCGCAGCGGGACTACCTTCTTTATAGAGCTCTTGAGAAAGCAGCACTATGAGGGCACTGTAGATATGAAGTATATAGATAATCACTTCTCTGCTACATGTCTGTAATCTAAACTTCAGGATGGCATTTATTGGGTTTGTTTGTTTGTTTTTTATGTTTTGATTTCCCTAATAATCTTTACTTTTTTATGTTTAATTTTTTTTTAATGCCATGAATCATCATGGCCTCATTTTTTTTGAGTGCATTTGTTGTCCTGAATGTTCCTCAACTAAAAGAGATTAACAATACAGGCAGTTTGGATCCTCTGAAATCAAGCCTCTTAAAGAACAAAATAAAGTGTATCAACTTTCATTGTACTTCCTTTTATTAAAGGCTAGCAGGGGTTAGAAGGTAAATAAGTATGGTAGCGGGTTAGAGATGCAAGGGTGTTGGGGTGGGGGGGTGGGGGGGGGGGGGGGGGTATTAATGTTTTGTGATAAACAGAAATGATCCAGATTTTAAGAAAGTCAATATCTTCCCGCTCAGCACAGGGAAGCTCAGCACTTAAACCCCAGGGCCTTACGGCTGCTCTATTCACGCCGGGAGGAGTTTAGAGGACTCACAAATACCCGCCACACTCTTCACTAAGCAGTAAATAAAAACATAAACCCTTATCAGAGCCCTAAGTCCACAACATCTCAAGAAAAAAAGAGGAAAAGATAAAGAGAAGTTGAAAGTGGTCTAGAAGTGGTGCACAGAGATTTTACAAGTTCAGAAAAACAGTAGAGGTTCCAAGCAATGGTTCTTTAATTCACCATAACGCAAGAAGATACTAAAGTATTTTATTTTTGGTCTGTTCTTTGTTGTTGCTCTTTTCTTCTTCTTCTTTTTATTAAGATAGTTCTCACTGCCTTAAATCGAGTTGATAAATTTAATACAACTATTTGTATGAGCTCTACTAGAGGGGCAACATTTGAAATTAAAGACATACTTTCTGACTGCATTGAGCTTTAGAGGTTTCAACGCAAACTGTGTTTTCTGGTGACTGTCAGTCGTTTGCTTTTCTTGTATGTAAGTGTGCGCACTCCAACATAAGTATATTAGAATAAATAAACTTTAAAAAAAGAGAAAAAGAATAAAGGCAAAAAAATATATATATATAATAATAAAGGCAAAAAATAAAAGGACATTCCATTCATAGCACTTTTTCTTACATCTGACCTATTGGATCATGTTTGGAGCTCCGAGACAGGCAATAATTATTTTAGTGACACTGGAACTTTTTTTTTTTTTTTTTTTTTGTATAGTGATTGTCCATCCCATAATTTCAGGTGCTAATGTATTCACGTTATACTTCCACCCCCACCCCCCCAAAAAACACCATATTTTTATCATTATTATTAGTAGTAGTAGTAGTATTCCAACTCCACTCCATGTCATTTTCACTGGTATAGCCATTTGCATATTTTAGAGCTCTACAATATTGTGCTTCTTGAAAAAATAAAATAAAAATCATGTCAGTTTTCTTTCTCTCTATGCTATTCTATTGTATGTGATCATGAACATTATACTGTCCAACATTCCTAAATGAAGAATATTTCTATATCAGCGGATTTGCAGAGGAGGCTAGAGGATTATATTGCTACTTATATGCTTTTAACAAGTAGATGACTTGTTATTGTATTTAAGGATTATTCCTGGTCATTATTTATTGTCACACATCTTTTTGACAAAAGAAGAGAAAATAAGTATTCTGATGAACTATCAAGAAGTTGTTTTTATTTCAGCAATGGCTGTTTTCTTTCTGCTGTTTAGAAGTTCTAATGTCTTTGAAGCAGTACAGTTTTATCCAGTGTTTTACGCAATAAAACCTCTACCTCTTAAAACAATGACTTTGTCTCAATAATTTGTGTCTTTTCCTAGTTCTACCAGAAAGACTCGGGAGGCAAAATAACGTAACAAGTATGCATTTATTGCATACTTTGCATACTTGCAGCCCAGCAAGCAAGTATTATGATATAAAATTATTTGGCGTAGGCCCCGTCGGTAGCTCGCAATCCGGGGGTAACGGAATCTGCATTTCCTGCCTGAAGACGAAGGCAGGGGCGCAGCCGACCCCCTGGGAGGTATGGGCAGGGACCATCCTGGGTGTGGTGGGGACTGGAGGATGGAGGTGAATGTTGGCATCAGCATCTGCGAACTCAGACATGTGTAAGTACTGATCTTTTTTACTACAAGTATTAGAACACGATTGGTTAGATGTGAAGGTAATAAGTGACGTAACAATTGAGTCTTCCCGGCAGAACTTACGCTAAAGCTTTCATTTCAGTCATTTCAATATCCTTTTTTGGAAGCAATGTTTATTGTCTTGAAAGCTGTGGTAATTAGAAATGCTTTCAGTGTGCAAGCATTCTTGTTTTTGTAATATAAATGTTTTATATTTAACTGATTAAATGTAAGGCTTTGAATCTGGCTTGAAACGTGTGCATATGTTAAATGCACACAGGTCCTTTAACAGCAAGACCTTTTGTTGAGTGTTTGCTGATAATTCTTTTGAATAGAGAAGCAAAGACACCGCATGAAATAAATTGCATGAAACGCAAGCGCAGAAATCCACAGATCTTTGTCAAAAAGCATTTTAAAACATTGCATTCCTTCATGGCTGCTACTGTTGGCCATAACATTTACGGATAGTGAAACTAAAAAAATAGTCTGTTGATGTGTGGCACCAAAGAGAGCCGTGAACAGCACTAAATGAAATCAAATGGCTTTCATAAACCGTAATGAGCACCACCTGTAACACTGAGACACGCAGAGTCATCAACACAGGACACATGCAAACATATAATTGTTCAAATTTAACACTGACATACATGCCTTTATGCCTTCTTCTCTGTGTATGTATAATATAAGATAACGCAGAGCTGAAAACGATGGAAAAACAAGAGGAAGCTCAACACACAGCCCTTGAATCTAAAACGTCCCCAGCGCATGCTCGTTTTACTGTTAATGGAGAAATACAGTGTGTGGCATGTTTAATAGGCTTTATTTTTATTATACAACACTGAATAATTAACTCTGAGGCAGAGTGTCACATAGATTTATCTTTTAATTAAAATTGCGTGGTTCACGCATATTTGAGTGGTAGTCCAAATAAACGCAATATCCAAATTTATGTTTTGTTTATCCTCCTGTTAATTATCGAGAGATTGTTCGCTCTATAACCCTTCATATTTTCCCTCTCCTCGCACAAAGTTGGGAGGTCTGCATCACAACTAATAAAACCTTCCAGTCATATTTTATTAATTTATAGGTCATTCTACAAACAAAAAAAAAAGGAGGTGGATATTCACAACAAAGGTGAATATTATGAATCTGTCTCTTTCAAATAAACCCAGATATCACAGTAAGTAAAGTCTGTCTCTTTTTGCTAAATATTTATTTTATAGTCCACTTTATCTGTGCATATATAGGAGACATAGATTAAGTGGACTATATAATAAATATTTCAAAAAAGAAATAGCTGTATAAATTGTGTGTTTTTTTAAAAAGCACGATATAAATAAACTTGATATACTTTTGATCATTTTTCTTTAATTTCTTTATTTAAATACTATATATAGTACATTACATACAGCGATCAAGGTTCTCATCTAAAAATGGCCTCTTTTATCTGTATTCAACCCAGCTCTGTGAGTTTAAACAGGTGATCTGTGGTGTTATGTGTTGGTAGGGGCAGGTCTCTCATTGCTCTAATCCTCCACTGCTGTTCCGAGAGCCCCTGCCGGCCCCTCCTGAGGCTGCAAGCTCTTAATTATGTCTGTTTTGTCAGGAGTTGGCAAAGGCCATCATTTGAACCTGCGGTCGCCCAATTATATTCTTTTTTACGAATTGCAGGCAAAGACGGCCATTTTCCATATCCACGCTCCCCTGTCATTATTGATACTCTCTCAGCAGAAAAGGGGCGTGTTACCAGCCTGTTAACTTTTCCGCTCATGTTCATTAAGGCACCTTCGTCTTATAGGTAGGCTTTCATCAGCTCGCCATAATTAGCACCAGTAAGACCCCCAGCCATCACGTAATATTCATGAGCCGAGTGTGGTTGCAAAGATAATACTAGAGCCAGTCTGAGATCTAACGTGAGGTGTTAGTGTGATAGGCAAACTCAAACATTGACGACTAACTGAGATTTGGAAGTGTTCGGCTATTGCCAGGAGATCATCTTTACGACATTTTTTTCGAAATAGTCAAACGACGGATTTTCAACAAACCTACGTACATTCGAGGACATCACAAAGCTTACAAAGCTCAATGCTACGATACTTACAACACTATAGTCAACTGAGTCTAGTGCTGGGCGGTATGACCAAAAATGCACATCACGGTATTTTTCTAAATTACACTGGTTTCACGGTATATGACGGTATTTTTTTTTTCAAGCATGACTGGGTGTAAAACACATTTTTCACTGAGTGAGAGAGGAAATACTGCAGTATATTTACTTAGAATGCCATATTTTACTGTCATGAGTGAATATTGTAGAAAAAAATCCACATTATTAATACAGGTTTGCAAAGCTGTTTACAAAGAGGTGCCAGCAGGAGGCGCTTTAGGAGCGGCAGAAATAGCGGTTTCCCCGGTAACGGCTGTACACAAAGCGGCAACGCTCATAAACGCTGCTTTATCAGGAAAGATAAAGAAAGATTCAATCGTAATAACAAAAAAACTTTTCTAAAGACCGTCAGTTCACTTCAGATACATTCATATAAAAACACCCGCGCCGCGTTTTGATTTTGAAACGTGCAGTGCTCATGTTTATTCAACGATGTCAATGCCAACCACAAACAGATTTTCCAAAAGGCTGTGTTGATATTGTGAACCGAAACACTGTAATATAATTTGACAGCTATCAATTATAGTTTAACCTATCCATCTTCAAAGTCACGCTTAGTAACACGTGCATCACTACAGTGCAACAGAGAAAAAGGACCCTCTCAAACAGTGTCGTGCCGCGCCGCGTTCCGATCATTATTAAAGCGACATACACCGGTATTGCGGTATTTTAAAAATTCATATCATAACAAAAATAAACACCGGTATTCGGTATGAACCGGTACACCGCCCAGCACTACTTGAGTCCGTCCACCACAGACATCCCCAGAGCAAAACAATGAGTGATACTAACTACTGGAACTTCCCCAATACCAGGGAAAGATCCCTGATGAGCCCCCACATTATGTTACGTCCCCTAGTGGCGTGGATTTATGAAGAAGACTTACATAAAAGAAATGAAACACTCTTAGGCTACGTTCAGACTGTTAGTACAAATCCGATTTTTGTGCATATCCGATCATAATCTGATCAGAATTAGCTAATGTGAACAGCAAAAACTCACATGAAATGTGAATCCCAGCGGCTACACATTTCCATGTTGTAAAATTTAAATAATACAACATCTCTATTGCAAACCCATCCATGTTGCGGTTGTTGTTGTTTTTGGCGTATTCCTACCAATGCAACGTCATTGCCATAGAAACCAATGCAGATAGTCCAGAAAACGAAAGAGCTGCATGGACACACAAATCAGATCTGAACAGTTGCGATACACAGTGTGGACATCAATAATTCTTTAATTTAACGTAAAGCTGTGATTTGCGGACATAAAAACATAGTTGTCATTTCATAAAACACAAAACATATGAACTTATATACAACTATGCAACATAAACGAACAAACAAAAAAACACAGCAACTAATAAATAAGGGGAGGGAACAAAAGCCCTCACATAAATGAGGTGTGTTTTTGTGTCCTATTACCGCCTTGCATTAAACTTCCCATAATTACTTACAATAGGCTTTTCTGTAAGTCTTTGTACAGATGGTTTTTAGTCTCCCTGTTTATATTTGCACCTCATTTTTAGCTCCTGTGAAGATCTCTGCTTTTTCAGCGGTGAAAATATTCTCAAACAGTCTAGCAGCATTTGTTTTGGTGAGCACAGTCTGAGCATGCTCAGATTACACCAGTGAGAGAGACCACAAAACATGCTCACTCACCCCTACTGAACAAATGGACCGGAGGAGACACTACCATCCATGAGTCTAAAACGCAGAAGTTCTCCATATGGTTCTACGGTGAAAATGTTTAATTGTGTTTTGTATGCACACTGGGTATTTCAGAAAACTGTATTAAGATGCGATGCATAAACAGGCATATTAAGTTGAAGCTAAAACCAAATCCAGACGTTTATCGCAACGCTCTATGTATAATGTTAAATAATTATCTGCATTTCTTGTTTTTCAGATGCCCAAAATGTCACCCCCGTGGCGCATGTGCTTTGGACCCTATAAAACGACAGCATAGTTAAAGAGAACGCCACTTGCTCCCTTTCTCCAGCCTTTTTGTGCTTAGCCGAGCAGCTGGCGTGTGAAGAGTTAACTCTGCGAGATAAAATATAAGATCTGTTTGGCCTGCAGATATCCATTAAAGGACAGAATGCTCTTTTCTATCACAGCGCAGACGCCAGATGTTCTCCTCCATTTCTAATCATTGCAGATGTAATGGGGTAGAATGCTGCAGTTTGTGGCTTCACTGGCATGCAGTCTGTATACTGCACAGGGGAACAGCAGTCTGAGATTTATAATTACACCCCATTAATAGGCAAGCATTCCACACTGGTGGTAAAAAACAAAGCTTAATAAACAGATCCGTCGAATATAGTGTGAGCAGTTTCGGGAGTGTCTGTAACACAGGCGAGCGGCAAATGAAATGCATCGCCGTTGTTAGTGGAGTGTTACGAGAGTGTCTTTAAAGGGGCAGTTGAGTTGTGACTAGATGTGTTTACTCTGTTCCTTTTTCCACATCGACCAGCTTGTGTGAAATTGCGCAGATGTCCATCATTAAGGCTCTGTTCGGGGTGTGCGGACGGTGCTGAAGGGCTCCAATCACTTAAAGAGTCAACAGACAATTCCACCTGTCATCTGTCTGATGGGTTATTGACCAGAAAGAGGAAGAGGAGAGAGAGAGAGAGAGCGAGAGCAAGAATAGGTGAAAAGAAAAATCATGCCCTCTCTTGTCACAGTTGTGTTGTTCATTTATTGTTCACTGCATGTTAAATACTTATTTGTCACACAAATCAAATTATTTTAAGGTGACGCGCCCACTTTAACGTTAAGCTGTGATTAGCGGGCATAAAAACGTAGTTGTGATTTCATTCAAACTCAAGCTCATTCCTCTACTCCTTATGTGCTAAGTGGTCAGGAACAATCAAAATCATAATTATGGCTACAGAATGACTCAGGGACTTGAAAAATGTGTCCAGGGTGAGCAACACTCATCTATTCATTTTTATTGAGGTCTCAGTATGAGCAGCCACCAAAATTGATTTATATCCCATGCTTTTAAAAGTGCAGGACCCAGACTTCTCCAAACGAGGCCTGGTGCTGTTAAGAATTTCAAATGTGCTTTTAATACTTCCTCCTTTTATTGACATTTTGGTGCAAATCTGTCCGTTTTATTTCTGCCATTTCGTTCGCCACCACAGATGTTTGTTTGAGGGTGTCAGCGCATGTGTACGTGTACGTGTGTGTGTGTGTGGAGGCTTCAAGCATTTATTTTCTTTATCAGGTGTCAAGAAGCCAGTAAATGGGAGCGGTAATGGTAAGCATTTTCTTTTTTCTTTTTTTTTCTATTTTTGGTGATTTGGGTCTGATGTCAGTGTGTTGAGGAGGGTTAGACTGATCTGAGCCTTGGGTAATATATGTTAGATATCATGTTCTGTCCCCTCCTTGGCTGCCTGTCTCATTTTGATTAATGACCTGAACAAGTGAAAGAAAGTGAAAAATGACATCTGTCTTTGTGAATCTACAATTTCTGGCATTAAACAAAATCACAATTAATGAGAAACATATGTTGGGGTAGATTGTATACATCATTGATAATGATTGATAAAATACATCAAAATAATAATCAATCTATTATTTACGTGTGCTTATTTATTTATTTAAAGCTAATTTATTTAATCAAGAAATGATATTTCCCCTTCACTCTAAAAAATGATGGGTTGTTTCAACAGTGTATGAACGTACATAAGTGTTTGACATAATCAGAATATTCTCTTGCCCTAATATAAACAAAGAGTGTGTGTGTGTGTGTGTGTGTGTGTGTGTGTGTGTGTGTGTGCGTGCGTGCGTGCGTGCGTGCGTGCGTGCGTGCGTGCGTGCGCGTGCGTGCGTGCGTGCGTGCGTGTGTGTGTGTGTGTGCAGGGTTGTCATTCTTCAGAGCTGTGGATTTTGGGAGCTGTGTGTAGGGCCAAAGTAGCATCACCTGACAGCACAGCCTGCTAATTGACATTTTCATTAACACTGAATTTATATACCTATTTCTGTCTGTGATAATGACCATTTCATGAAGAAGAAGGAAGTCTGTTGACGGGCATGAGATTGGGGAGAAACTTGCATAATTACAGCCCCTAGTTGGCTTAATATATGTATGGCTCTTACCGGTGGAATATGGTATTAGTAAGTTGTAGAGATCTAGGCTTCTTTAAGTAAATTAGTTTGCAGTAGGATTCTAGGTGTCTCGCTAATCAGGAAAAAACTCTCAGTAGACAGGAAGAGACTCCCATTTGCATACAGTGCAAGAAAAATCTGCTATCATATGATTAGCCTAGGTAATTAAAACAGATGTAACTTAAACACGTGCTTAAGTACTGCTAATTAATATGTAATTATGCACTCATTTAGACACAAGTTAACACATTTAACAGAAGCAGACATCTCCAGCTCCACTCATTGTCATTATCAAAAAAGAAAAAAAAGCTGTTCAATTGAGAGATAACAACAAAGATTGTGTCTAATGACGAAAGATACAGATGCTTGATTGTTTTCGCTCGGGTAATTTGTTAATGTGTGCACATCTCAGTCCCTTATTTCATGATGGGTGTTTTGTTCAGGTTTTCAGGTCTCTGACAAGGTCAAAGGTCAAAGGTATGGCATTCCATGTTTTAGAATTAACAAAATGTATTGTAAGTTTCCATTTTGCAGCTTTATTTCATATAGATATATTATGTATTGCTGTGGGTAAAGCATCTTTCAGATCAAAGAAGACCATTATAGGAAAATGATTTCACCTTTGACCTTAAGTGGTTACATTAAATTTATAGCTAACTGTTTTCCTGTTATATGAAGACATGGGTTTTTATGCTTAAAGATGAAGTTTTAAATATGTTGATGTGTAAATGATTGTTTACTTCTTTTCAGATCCCCCAACAAGGGTAAAGGTCATTCACATACAGTATATTATGTATAGCTTTTTTGACCATTGACCTTGTATAACATAAACCTCCAATCTTATTTTCATACTTTCTTAAATTCCATTTCTTAGCAATTTAGGGTGGAGCTGTTTATATGATAGAGTATTTGGGAAACCCGTTTGAATACAATTATTAGCCTACGTCTGCCGTTCCATTTCCTGCCACTAAGGGCGCCAAAATGACACACTTCACCTTTAACCTTTCTCTCTCTGCTCTTAGACAGTGTCTAAACTGATCATGTCTTCTTCGTTTCTCATGCAACAGTGTTACGAGGCAGCGAGAGTCCTTCTGTCCTGTGAAGGAGAGATAGACTCTCTCTTTCTTAGATATGAATGGCAGTGTTAGACTGGAACCCTGTGGTGAGGTGGGGATACACAGCGGGCGTCTGTCGCTCGTAAAAGAAGAGATCACCTTGGGCAGCCGCGCCGGGCCGCTCCTCCATCGTTAACAGCAACGTGTGGCTGATCAGCAGCATTCCTGACAACTCCATTCAGCCGCCACCTGCTGGCTGTCAATCACGGGGAGGGGAGGCATCCTAGGGCTATTGACAAAGCTGTCGGCACAGAAATGAGACGTGCCTATCAAAGCCGACTCTACCTTTCTCTCTCACTTTCTCCTCTCTCATTCTGCCATCTGTGACATCACCTCCACGGACCAAAAGTGAAGATACAAATGCATTTGGACAACTTATATAGCGCTCTATGGCACCAGCGCTCTTGCCACTTGTGAGTGCGATGTTAGGATTTCCGTTCTGTCTGCTTCCACCGTTGAGTTGAGGTATTTATATTAACCCCTCTGATAACATAATAACATTGGCTTTTTGACCCTGACTTGTCAATCACAGTGAAAGTGCTGCTCGCGGATGCTTTTAACACAGATGACCTTGTTGGCATGGTAACACATCCGTAGCAATAGAGTTTAAGACACTGAAACAAATGCTGTTTCATTCCACTCCTGTGTTGTGCATTGGTATATTGTAAACACGAATTCGGGCACTTGCAAGGCCTTGATCCACTAAACAATGAGACACTGATGACTCAATTATTGGTTTGTACAATGAAACACCTCTGGTACAAGCTACATTGCTGTTTAATACATGCTTGTCTTTCATTAAAACAGATATTGTATATAAATTTAAAGACTTTCTGACGTCACACACATACACACACACTATATATAGAATTTCTGTTAAAGACAGAAATATAAGGCTTTTATATTCATACACTTACACACATATAGTGTGAATTTCTAGGGAGCAAATGTGAAGTGCATCTTTGTCTATTATTTAAATGATTGGAACAAATAGTAATTCATTCAAAATTAGATTCTTACTAACAGAATCAATATTTCAAAGCATCATACGAGGTCTTGAAAAGCGCAGAGACTAAAGGAAAGAAACAATAAATAAGAAAGAAAAACACAACAGGCTGTCACTTTTACCACCTTTATTTGACATTATCACGTAGATGTGAGCACCTTAATCACCCGCTGCTTTAATATGCTTTAAATAATGCACAGGCTCAAAACAGAACACCTGTTGCTCAGATGTGCTGATGCAAATATCAAGGGGATTAATTAAAAGTCAATTATATTAATTTGGCTTTTGAAGGGTGATCGTGCAAGATAAAGACTGATTCTATGAGCACAGATACTCCAGCTCCTGATTTTTAATGCGGTTTTATCAGAGTCCATTAAAAGAGCTTGTGCACGAGTGCCATGTTGTTTAGATGCTATTCTATGTAAATTTAATGAGCATTTGAGTTTCATCTTTTTAATGCGCATATATCTGTCTAATGCATAATTGAAAAAATGCTAATAACTAAAATGTTTGTTTCCCTGGCCCTATTTTTTGTGTGTGTGTGTGTGTGTGTAGTTGTGCTGTGAATCTTGCTTGCCTGATACACAATGGTGTTGTATACATTATATTCTATAAGTGGGTTGGGAACTTTACACAATGAAATTATATACTATAAAATAAAATCTCACTTTATGTCATTCAAATACATATGCATATGCATAAAATAAATAAATAAAAACAGAATTTTAAGTTTAAAGCAATAAGACTGTGACAGTGTTTAAGTATATCATTTTTCTATGTTTTAAAACAGCCTCAGTGGAATGCATTTAAATAGTATTTTGCGTTCAATCCCACACCGACATATGGAAAGCCGTCCGTCATGCCAACCCAATCCTCTGTGGTCCTGGAAGCCTTCTCTTCTCCTTCTTTCTCTCTTTCTCCACCCACACTCTGACCTGTCCCTGCCTTCCAATGCAAAGGATTGTTCTTGCTTCAGAGAGCTGGATCTGAATATCAGAATAATGGCACACATATATTCATTAGATCAAATTCATTTAGGCACTAAACCTCTTTCCAGAATATCAGTATTTTCTAATATTCAGTGTTGAATTTGTTGTTGCCTCTAACCATGAGAAAGGTGCAGAGAAGTGATGGAAATTTTTTAGCAGAGTTTATTGAATATCTTTGTCAATGCAGTCTGACTAGTTTTTTTGTTTTAAACCAGAAAAAGGGGATGTAAAAGTACTGGTCTAATAAACAACTGAAAATAACAGTAATGACAACGATAAACTAATGAGCTAGTATATCACATAAACACTGCTGCATTTTGTTTTAAATGAAAAACTAAGACTCATTTAATAATACTACTTCTATTCAGCAAGGATGCATTCAATTGATCAAAAGTGATTGTGAAGACTTTGTTACAAAAAAAATATGTAATATATAATATATATTTCAAATAAATTCTGTTCTTTTCAACTTCCTGAAAAAAATATATCACAGGTTCCATAAAAATATCAAGCAGCACAACTGTTTTCAACTTTGATAATAATAATAAATGTTTCTTGAGCACCAAATAAGCATTTGGATCAGAAGGATTATGTGGCACTAACGACTGGAGTAACGATGCTGAGAATTCAGCTTCTAAAATATATGAAAATAGTTATAGGCTATTAAAAAGATATTGTCCAAGAGCATGTTTAGTACTCAAAAAAATGGGTGCTCCAGAAAGGGTGCAAAATGCAAACTAAAAGAAAAAGTGACTTAATTCCACATCCAGGCACTCGCATAGATTTTATTCTATTTTAAAGACTTTATTTGCAGGGCTACATATTTAGAAACACCAATGTATGAATATTTCACAATATTACTGTATTTTTTATCAAATACATGCGATCTGGTGAACATAAAAGACTTCTAACAAAAACAATGAAAAATCTTACTGACCCCAATCTTTTGAATGGTAATATTTATCATATTTTTTTCACACTATTTATTCTGTTATGTCTATTCTTTAGTCATTTACTCTAGTTCTTTTAATTGTTTTTATTTTTATGCACTCTTATTTTACTATTACTCTGTTGATCTGCCTTGGCTGTATTTCTTTATTCAGTATTGATGCAGTTTATGTCTAGGTTCTCGGTGAAGCACTATGTAAACATTGTTTTAAAAGGTGATAAATTTATAATGCTTTCCTACCATAGGCCAGATCATCACTCACCTCAGATAACACACCCCCACACACACAGGCTGACTTTAAGAGAATTAAATACTTTTAATCCTACACATTGAACTGCAGTTCATAATTTCCATTTCTGCTTGTATGGAATGGACTATATATATCTGGAAAAAACACACCACACAAACTCACTCTTCATCATACATTCAAACTCCACCTTGACCAATTGCAAAAGCACTCTTCAAAACATGAATGCACGGCTGGAGTGCTGCTCTCCCCGGCAGGCTGCTTGGCGGTGCTGGTGGGTGGGATAATGGCCCGGGAGGACCGTGATTATGAGAGGGGAGGGGCCAAGAGAACACTTCCTCTTGCCGCGACATCATTTTTATTATCCACTGCCCATCAGAGGTCCTTGAGAAACATGTACTTTCAGCCCGGGCAATCATTCATCTGGGGTCCTGCTCCAAGAGACATGGAGAGAGAGAGAGAGGAACAGGGGAATATCGACTGATACCCTTCAGCAGTACAGAGAGAAGAGAAGAGCGAGACAGTGAGGGACAGAGACTAACAGACACATGGAGATAAAGAAGTGCTGACCAGCTGTGAGGATGATTACAGAATGCCTGCCCTTCTCTGTTAAACTGATATCAGCAGCCAATCATAATTAGACCCCTCTGTAACAGCAGCCAATCAGACATCAGCTCGTTGTTTCGCTTTGATTAAATCATCAAACCACACATCTTTGTGCCAAGGGGTTACGTGCACTGTGAATAAATGTTGTGTATAATAAAAAGGGGAGTAAAACATACAATGCGACAAGGAACCCTACTCCTGACACTCATAAAAAAATGCACAAAAGCTTTCACTTGGGCAGTACCCTTTTGTAAAAAAAGTACACCTTTTTAACTTAATTACCCATTAATGGTGCATATCAGTACTTTAAAAAGGTACATATAGTACCTACATATTAGTACCCTTTTGAAAGGATACCACCTTAGAGACAGATTTTGTACCTTTTTTTTTTCTGAGTGAGAGTGCAGTTTGCTTATATTTATTAGAAACATATACATCAAGGACAAATCTGATCCTGAAGAAGGACTCTGATAGGGTTGATATACATGATCCTTGGATGGGTTGTGAGTACAAGACCATTTGACAAAATCTTTAACTCTTGGTTTCAGCACTTTGCTGATTAACACAGCTCAGACCATCCTCTACCCCTCTCTGATCATCAGCTCAACTGCTGCTCATCACAGTGCTCTGCACATGATTGGACAGTAACTGAGTTATGGCATTATCATGTTAGCACTGGTGATTAGCCAACGTGAGAGACAGTGAAAAGATGAAAGATAAAGAGTGAGAGAAAGTGAAAGGGTAAGAGTGAGAGAGATAGAATAATGGAACTGGAACTACCATCTTGAAACTTATGGTCACATTACACTATGGCTGTAATCCGAAATCGCCCCCTATACCCTCATTCACTATTCCCTACATTTTCCCACTAATAACGAATGAGCGACCCCGTGTTACAACTCTCCCCGGTCTCCCAAGTTGATTTTAATCAGATGCGCCCATCAAAAAAAAACTATGTTTCCTTTATTTCTGTGTGTAGTCATGGTGGTAGCCTTGCCTAAACACTGTCAGAAAATTATCGCAGGCTATCTTTGGTCGCAAGACTGTCTCACTGTATAACGTAGGACCACCGTTTAAGAGCTACGACCACAGAAATCACCACGATTGGTCATCTTTCATCTGGGTCAGCCCAAAATCGTACAATTAGCAATTGCCATTAGTTGCATTGAGTTGCGAGAACACGTGCGCAAACAGAAAGGTGCGACTATTTAAATTGGCTGTGTTTTGTTTGTTTTGCATCCCGCCACATTTTGCAGTTTGGTGTGGACAGACAAATAAAAGTGTTTGAACCTCTGAGCCTTTGTTGCGACATAGATGGTTTGGAAATAATGCAATACCTGGGATGTGTGTCCCAAGGGGACACTTGTTTGATAACCTGCGAGCCCTAAAATACTGTTCAAGGACAGTGGACATATGTTCCTTAACGGGATAAATAAGTATGTCACTACTTATTGCATTATTTTTGTTTGTTTCATTTATGTAGTTTTTCGTAGTTTTTTTTTTCTAAGGACTGCACTAAATCATATGGAAGCTTGTTTCCCCCACAGAATAAAAAATAAAAAAGGTAATTGCGACTTTTAAGAATTCTGACTTTCTAACACGCAAATGGGAGATATAAAGTCAGAATTGCATGATATAAAGTCGCAAATGCCTTAGAATTGGACTTTATAACTCGCAGTTGCGAGTTTATATCTCACAATTCTGAAAAAATATGTCAGAATTGCAAGATATAAAGTCGCAATTGCATGTTATAAAGTCAGAATTGTGAGATATAAACTTGCAATTGAGAGGAAAAAAGGCAGAATTGCGAGTTTATTTCTCACAATTGTGAGTTTATATGTTGCATTATATGTTGCATTCTGACTATATAACATGCAATTGCGACTTGCCACGCAAGTCTGATAAATAAAGTCAGAATTGTGAGATAAAAAGTCTCAAAATATCTTTTAAAATATTTTATTCTGTGGCGGAAACAAGCTTCCATAATATCATAAGTGTTTGAATCTCAAAGTGAATGATGAACTGCTTATTTGAATTCTGAACTGAATCATGAATTAGCATTATAGCATTGCCTACTACTCTTACTATGACTGCGTCCAAAATCGCATCGCATTTTCTCTCAGATCTATTGGTCAATGTAGATAAAGCATTAATTGTTGGAGATTTTAACATACACGTAGATAATTCAAATGATGCGTTAGGGGCTGCGTTTATAGATTTATTAAATTCCTTTGGGGTCAAGCAAAACGTCATCGGACCAACTCATCGTCTTAATCACACACTCGATTTAATTATATCATATGGAACCGATCCAACCGATATAGATATCATTCCACAAAGTGATGATGTCACTGACCATTACTTGGTAACTTGCATATTACGTACTGCTGTAATATGTCATGCTGCGCCGCGTTATCGACCAGGCAGAACAATCCTTCCATCCACCATAGATAATTTCTCAAATTGCTTATCTAATCTGTCTCAGCTGCTGCCTGAACCCAAACAAACAGATGAACTAGAAGAACTAACTAGCACTATGAGCACCATTCTCTCTAGAACATTGGATGTTGTTGCACCCATTAAATTAAAAAAGGTCAGAGAGAAAATTAAAGCACCATGGTACAATAATACTACGCATGTTCTAAAGAGAGAAACCCGTAATTTAGAGGTCTTTAGAATCGCGTGGAAAGACAGTATGTCACGTTATAAAAAGGCCCTAAAAGCGGCCAGGGCTGAGCACCTCCGCAAACTAATAGAAAATAACCAAAACAATCCTAGGTTTTTATTTAACACCGTGGCTAGATTAACAAATAAACAGACGTCACCCGAACAAAATATCCCGTTACAGTTTAGTAGTAATGATTTCATTAACTTCTTCACTGAGAAAATAGAAAACATCAGAACCACAATTGTAAACGTTCAATCCTCAATCGCGCCTTATAATTCAGCCCTTAATTATCACCCCGCAAGAACAATTACAGTGCTTTACAACTATAGAACAAAAAGAGTTAAATAAACTTATAACTTCATCTAAAACAACAACATGTTTATTAGATCCTATACCAACTAAACTACTGAAAGAAGTGTTACCTGTAGTGGAAGAGCCTCTCCTCAATATTATTAACTCATCTTTATCTTTAGGTCATGTTCCAAGCAAGCGGCAACCTCCCCGTCTCTCTCTTGAAACCAACACGGAAGTGAGTTAAACTGCAATTCGTTGACTGGCCGCTTGAGGCTGTTGTCAGAAGTGAGTCAAATCTGTATCTCCCCCATGTTAAAATGCCAAATTTTACAGCAGAAAAAAACGTGTTTAAAGCCTGGTGTCTGTATGTGGATTTGGTCTATACAGCTAATTTTGCCCTTCATAACAACTGTGAGGGGGGTGAATTATTTTATAACTCGTCCGTTTAGTTGATTAATATTTAAATTTAAGGGTGTGGCCAAGCCACTTGAGTGACAGATGGATTGCCGCTGTCAGTGCTAGCCGTTTGTCTGCTGTTACTAGCCGTCACTTCACCTCAACAATGTTAGCTGCTGAACTTGCCATCTCTGCAGTGTTTGTGCTTTTTTTCGGGATTATTATTTCATACAATTTAATACTTGGGTAACGTTACAAAGCCCACGTCTTTGGATTCCGTCGTTATCGTTCAAGAGAACAACCAGCGCTGTATTTCAGTTGTTTTCCTCTGTGAACATGCACTGATGGATGTCTGACAATTTCGTTGCTTTTTGGGGTTTTCAAATTTAAAACGTCAATAAATGCTCGTTCGTTCTGCTCCCATGGAACAGATGGATTATAATATGCTTATGTAAGTTACCGTCAGATGAAATCATGCAGGCGTCGGCGCTTTCTCCGTCCGTGCAATAAATGCACATGAATGAGCGCGGATTTTCTAGCGCATTTACGTTACTTGCACTTCAAAGGCAATATATCTATGGTTTAACGGTTAAACCATAACCCATTTGAGAGACGGCCAACATCAGAATTTAAAATGGACTGAATAAGCTCTCTACGAACTTGAGCGATGCCGCGCTGACGGACCATGAAAGAGTGACGGACATGTATGCACATAAATCACTGTCATACACAAACACTCTCGAAGTAATACACAGTCTCACTTGTAGCCATGTCTTTTAACTATTATAATATTTCGAAGGGCAAAAATAGGAACGTTTAATTGGCTTTACATCATCAGCTAACTCGATCACGTCGAGCTAGGTGATTTCAGATAGCCAGGCTCCTCAGCTCCACTCACGCCCCGCCTGTTTGTCTATTTTCTGTTATCCGGGAGTGATGCAAGGCCAAGATGGCGACGGCCGGCTCCGCCCACTTTAGGCTTCAAAAATGCTCTTCAGAAACCTACGGGTGACGTCACGGACACTACGTCCATATTTTTTTTACAGTCTATGGTTCCAAGAACATTTAAACTGGCAGTTATAAAACCTCTCATTAAGAAACCACAATTAGATCATAATAATCTAGCAAATTATAGACCCATTTCAAATCTTCCATTTATGTCTAAAATACTAGAAAAAGTTGTGTCCACTCAACTGGGCTCTTTCTTGCAAGAAAATGATATCTATGAAAAGTTTCAGTCAGGATTCAGGCCGCACCATAGCACTGAAACTGCGCTCGTTAAAATCACAAATGATTTACTTTTAGCTTCTGACCAAGGCTGTTTCTCAATACTAGTTTTACTTGATCTAAGTGCTGCGTTCGATACTATAGATCACACAATACTCTTAGATCGACTACAAAATTATACTGGTGTTCAAGGACAAGCATTAAGCTGGTTTAGATCATACTTATCTGACCGCTACCATTTTGTCTATTTAAATGGAGAAAAATCGATCATAACTCCAGTAAACTATGGAGTGCCACAGGGATCTGTGTTGGGCCCTCTATTATTCTCAATATATATGATGCCACTTGGAAATATTATAAGGAAACATGGAATTAGTTTCCATTGTTATGCTGATGACACTCAAATATATTTCATCACGGCCGGATGAAAACGCTAAATTATCCAAATTGAAAGAGTGTGTTAAAGATATAAAAGATTGGATGACGCGTAATTTTCTTTTATTAAATCCAGACAAGACAGAGGTAATACTTATCGGTTCAAAAAACCGCCCACAGAACCTCTCACAATACAACTTTGACATCGTAGGATGTCCTGTTACTTTATCCTCTACAGTAAAAGACCTGGGTGTTATACTTGATTGTAACCTGTCTTTTGAAAATCATATTTCGTATGTTACAAAAACAGCCTTTTTCCACCTTAGAAACATTGCTAAGCTACGTAATATGCTATCAGTTTCTGATGCAGAAAAGTTAGTTCATGCATTCATGACCTCGAGACTAGATTACTGTAATGCTTTATTAGCTGGTTGTCCTGCATCCTCAATAAACAAGCTACAGTTAGTCCAAAATGCAGCTGCTAGAGTTCTTACTAGATCAAGAAAATATGATCATATAACACCGATTTTATCATCACTGCATTGGTTACCTATAAAGTTCCGTATTAATTATAAGGTATTGCTACTGACTTATAAAGCCCTAAACGGCTTAGCTCCAGTCTATTTAACGGATCTTCTATCACCCTATAATCCATCGCGCTCTTTAAGATCAATAAATTCTAGGCTTTTGGTCATACCTAGGATATCCAGATCAACCAAAGGAGGGAGAGCCTGATACTGTTCGTTGCTCAGACTCGCTCTCCCAGTTTAAAACTAGATTAAAGACGCATCTTTTCGGCCAGGCATTCATATAATATTGTTAATCTTACAGTTCAAACTACAATCCGGCCTCTAGTTCATAAATGCCAGAGGAGAACTGGCCCCCGACTGAGCCTGGGTTCTCCCAAGGTTTTTTTTTTCTCCATTAGGTCACCTCATGGAGTTTTAGGACACCATTAGGTCACTTGATGGAGTTTTTCGGTTCCTTGCCACTGTTGCCTTTGGCTTGCTCAGTTGGGGATATTTTGGGGATATTTAATTTTATTCTATCAATCAATAAATTCCACTAGAAACAAACCTTGTTGTATTATTTTATTTTAATTTAATACTGTGAAGCTGCTTTGATACAATCTGTATTGTGAAAAGCGCTATACAAATATACTTGATTTGATTTGATTTGATAGCCTACACTCTTGAGTAGTTATTTTGAATAAGAACGAATTTCTCAAGAATTTCTCAAAGCTGTTTAGGTGGCTACCCAGGTTAGTTTTGTTTGAGAAGATGGATTGTTTTTAGCTGTGCTCATCACCATGGTAGCTACATGGCTAACCTGCTCTGGAGCAGATTTTATCCTGTGTAAGAGATTGCAAACCAAAACTGGACGCAAAAAAAGGGGGGCCCCTTTTATATCTTAAAAAAGCTGCTCACAGTGAAAGCATTTTTTAGATGAAATTGCCCGGTTTTGCAGCTAAATATTTATTATTATTTCATATAAATTATCTGTATCCTTAATGCATTACACAAGCAATTAGATTTTGACAATTAATATTCAACTTTGAATTTAATATAATATAAAGTTTTAGAATAGATCAAGCTTACTTGCGTGTTTTTTTTTTTTTAAGTAAAACTATAAATTAAACTATAAACTAAAAATTCAATTAAGTTATACTACGGGCTTTTGAATGCTAGAATCTGATTGGTTGACGAACAGTCTAAGGTGTGCAATTATCTTCAGGGAAATGCACAGCTAAAGTAGTTCCAGGCAGGTCTTGACCGCATTACAGTTCCATATCACTTCACCAAATGATTTCAGTTATTTCAAAGGTCTTTACAGCCTACAGAACCAAAACTCACAATTACACTGACCGAGCAAATAATTACAGTAAACAATAAGATACAAATTTTCACAAAATTATGTTTTATTATGTATTATGCATTTATTAGTTATTATGGAAAAGCACATATCTCTTCGTCGCGCTCTCTCTCTCACTCAAACACACAAACAGTACGGACACAGCGCTGTCGGCGCTGCTCTGATGATTTTATCTGTAAAATAGTTTGGTAACTTGCTACATGACATTTCTCACTAGCGAGGCGCAGATAAATGTAGTTTCGCTATTAGTAGTCGCTGGTGTTGAACACTGTTGAGAGATGCACTGACTGAAGTAATTCACACACGCTTAATCTCTCTCTCTCTCTCTCTCTCTCTCTCTAATGACTGTAGTAATGAATGCACTAGACTGCTATCAGTGGCTGAAGCCTCCGTTCTTAGTTCTAAAATGACATTTTGGAATTAGCAACGGAGGCTTGGGATTAGATGCGTAAGAAATTAGTCCCACACTTGTTGCAAGGACAAAAAACTGACAAACATCTTGAAATACATCATCTGAACAATGTTTTGGGGTGTGGTAGCCGTAGTATAAGCGGAATAAAAGTATAAGCGTCGTGGCCGCATTACCACCTCAGGTGTACATTATTTTTCTAATAATTCAACGGCCCGTCGTCAATTATTCCTTACTTAATTCACTTGTGTTAATACAGTCAGATATTTTTAAACTTTTGTGGCAGTAGTTGTGTTTTTCCCTGCCTTGTAAATGCATTTAAAGTATCTTTTTGGTTACACTTTATTTCGATAGTCCACTTTTAGACATTCTACTAACTATTAGGAACTTTTCAACTACATGTCAACTAACTCTCATTAGAGCATTAGTAGACTGTAGTAGACTGTCAGTAGACTGTTCGGTTATGGTTAGGTGTTAGGGTTCGGGTTAGGAGAATAAGTTGACTTGTAGTTGCCAAGTTACTCATAGTTAGTAGAATGTCTAAAGTGGACTATCGAAATAAAGTGTTACCATATTTGTATCTATAAACTTAATCTTCAGCAGAGAGACAAATTGTGCCGACTCTCTTGTATGAAGTGAATCAAACTGACACTCTCAATGTTTTGTGTGATTGGCTGTTAGCTGCAGATATCACACATACACTCTGAATCAAACCCTGAATTGACAGCAAAAGTTTATAGGGATTGTTGAGAACCTCCTGAACCCGTTCTAAACTCTAAACCTACTCTGAAAGTGAGAGTTGTTTCAGCTAGCTTTTACTGTCCTCTTGAGTTAAGGATGATCTGATGTTCGAAGTGAACGATGAAGTGAACTTTTTGCTTGAACTCAAGCGCATCATGCTTGTAAATGAAATAACCAAGTGGTTAAGTGATTGTTTGTGTTTACTTAATTTCTTTTAAGCCTTTTTTAAAGTGTTTCTGACACAATACCATGGTCACATTTAGCGTTACTACATCAAATCCATGGTCAATGTTGGTGATTTGTGGATTGAAAAGCCTTCTGTAACTTGTTTCGTTCATGGCACAATGTTTCTCCTGGTTTCCATGTCAGTGCTATTTGATCTGATATCAATGGTTTATAACCAATAATTCTGCACCGAATTTGAATGCTTCTCACTAGATCTTGCAGCGATGTTACTAATACTGCAGCGAATTCAAATGCTTTCTCACTTCAAACGCTTGCTCCCAGCTAAGTAGTAACGGTGTCATGTGAACGAGATCGGACATATGCAAAAGAAATGGCAGCTCTTATCAGTTGGGCAACATGGTGGTGGCACCAGTGCCACCTCTAACAAAATGTAGTCTGGCAAGATGAAAGGTCGTAAAATGTCTGGAGCCTTGGAAATCCTTGTTATTAGCTACACAATTCTGCAACAGAAGCTAACCCCTAACCCAAACCCCACACCTTAAAAGGCAGCTTTTGCAACCAATTGTAAAGATCTTTCGGCACCCCCTCTACATTTCAGCACACCCATTACTCCGAATGAATGTGTGAATGTGTGAATATGTGCTACACACTTTCCTCTCAATAACAAAATAAACACACAACAAATATGACACTGGCGAGGAAGCAGCAGTTAAGAAAGCATCTGATCATAGTGATTTTTTGTTTGCACAAGCTAATTTGCTAATGTATTAGTAGGCCGTTAGCCTGACTACGTCAGACTTCGTACTTCCGCTCAATTTCATTTCGCTTCTGTACTCAGTCTGAGACAGCGTCATAGATTTCCGTTTTCCTCCGGCCTCAAAACAGCCGGCCAATCAACGAACAGAGGGCGGGCTGAGTGCCGTGACGTAGACGCTGATTGTACCGTGGATGCGTAGATTTACTTCACATAATCTGCAAAAGTCGTTCACAGCCATGTTCACTCCGGTATTTCGCTCGATGGTTTTGTTTTCGCATCATACATGTGTTTACAGTGGAAGTTAGATGCGGCTGAGCATGCGCATAACACACGCCATAACCAAACGTTATGTGATTGGCTTACGGGTAACCAATGATTTTAAACTTCAGACAAGCGCCCCCCCGCGAGAAAGAAAAAGCTTTTCAATTATGCCATGCCAGACTCTGTCTACGAAGCAAAGCGAAGTAGCAGAGTTTGGTATTACCAGGCTAGTAGGCCATGGCAACTAACTATTAATTCGTGGCCATGATACATTTTCCCCCCGCATGTCATGTGTGGGGCTCTGTACATCCTTTTGATTGTTCACATAATAATCAGTCTACAAGTTTCATAGACAACCTAAAAAGTCAGGGAAGGTCTCGGTTTTAAGTTTTGTTACAAGCTGTTTACACATTGGCAATACAAAAGTCATATACATAAAATTCTTGCCTATAGCCCCTTTATCATTCAACAGGGTTGACAGTAAACAAGTGTTACGTTTTATAGTGAATCCTATATTTTGTAAATCCTATGTAATCCTGTCTTTGCTCAACACAAAGACATAAGGTGCATGATTACACTGTTACAGGAAAATAAAGTAGATAATACATTTTAACATTACAGTTTTATAATTTGTGAAAAAATGGAAAGACCAGAGCGTGACTTCATATCTCATTGCTCATATTTGTATCAGGGTCTAAGGTAATTTAAGGTCTATTATTAGTATCGCATCTTGATCCTGAATCCCTTTCGCCATTATCCATTATAGAAGGTTCATTAAAGTGGGTACAGAAAGCATACAGTAAATATTATCCCTAATTAATATGAAAACAGCACAGCGTGAAAGACTATCTGTGTTTCTTGAGCCTGATTTGAGTCAGTGCAGGACCATCTAATGATGTAAACTCTCAGTGTGTGGAGTTTAAATGTGTCCTGTTTCACTTGCAGCCTGGCTGGAGGTCAGTGTGATCGTTAATCTGATCCTGATCCTAGACCTGCCTGTCTCTTTCACACCAGACAGCTTATTGTCATGATGATGGCCATGACAACCCTTAACCTCCCTCCCACCCCCTCTCTCTCTCCTGCACGCATTCTCTCTCTTCTGATTGTCTCATCACTCTGAAGGGAGACTCATCTCTCATGCAGGTACCTGATGGCCAACAGGCCTCAGCTTCCTGTGGGTCTGATAATCAACGTGCTGTCAAGACTGTCAATATCCAGCAGACGAAGAGGGGACCGGGGCCGACACACATATCTATACAGATCCACGCACACACAAATATGCACGCATGCATGCGGATACCTGCTCAAGGACTCTCAATCTCAAGCTAAAGAGCCCATATTGTGACACATTTTCGTATATATCTACTATACGGCGCACATACACGGATTCGCACACATACCTGGCGTAAATCAGCTGTGGCTGTCAGGCAGTGCTTTTAGTAAAGGACAGATTAAACTATGTGCCTGGATCTCTCTTTATGATCGCTGCAGGCTTTATTAATTAGGCCTAATCATGATGAATGCTGGGCCTGTCATCTCTTCACACTGACAGGAGACAGGGTTCACGTGGCATTGCTCGAAGCTCGGTGACAGGGAGAGATGGCACAGTTTTAAACAGGAAGCTGACCCACGTCACCACAGCCCTCACCCACTCACACCAGGAAATCATCATAATACATCACTCATTAGCTCATGTCACAGGCGATGAGAAGATAGATTAAAGCCCATGTGCAAGAGGAAAACTGAGCAATGGTCACCGCATACAGAACGGAATTTTATTATAGTATTTTTTTATTAATTTATAAAACGGATAGTTCCGGTCCTTGATTATGATTGGCTGAGCTGCAGTCTAAGCCGTTGTCAAATACTCTATAAACACACATCTGCAACCTCATTACATGCTAAACAAAATGCTTCTTTATTGTTGAGCATTGATGTCTCTCTGAAATTTGACATTTGAAAAAATAAAATACATATAATATTTATTATATATTGTAAATATTTTCTGAAGCTGCGGCCTAGCAGTTATCATATTTGCCGACGTAGAGCTGTGTGATCATGTGGGCAATGCAAGTTTGAGTCTGGCTTGTGTCATTTATTGATTATCTAATTTTTTACACATTTCTTTCCTCTTTTTACTGTCAATGATGTGCATACTTTGTAGAATGATCTAACTGATTTTTTTTTTTTTTTTTTTTTTTTTAAACTGCATATTTAAGATGATGTAATTCAGTGTTTCTCTTTCTGATTATTCTGTCTTTGACATTGTTAAATGAATGGAGGACATGCATTTACATGCATCCACTTCCTCTTCTCTGCTCTTCTTTGAGCTATATGACTTGTATGAGTCATGTTCACCAGCAAAAATTTCCTGTTTCTTTTTTTCTTCTATAGGGTATTCTCTCCCCAACAAAAGGTACTGTGTAACTAATTAGGTCTAAATTTTCACTTGCTGTTACGGATGTGTGTGTGTGTGTGTGTGTGTGTGTGTGTGTGTGTGTGTGTGTGTGTGTGTGTGTGTGTGTGTGTGTGTGTGTGTGTGTGTGTGCGTGTGCGTGCATGAAGACTGACCCCTGAATCAGTTAAGGAAACAGTCTGACATCGACTGTAATGAGAATAAATGAAATGATTGGACCTCATCAAGCAACACACACACACACACACACACACACACACACACACACACACACACACACACACACACACACCTCTTCATCATGGTCATTTGTTTCCGTAACAGCAACAATGAAAAATTAGACCTAATTAGTTACACAGTACCTTTTGTTGGGGACTTTATGTGAAACGCTATCCTGTAGAATTACATATTTATGTAAATTCCCCTACAAATAACAGCAGAACTAATGGGCTATCATGCCAATTTTACAACGCCAGCAGGACGTCTGACACGTGACAGGTGACCTGCACACTCCATGATATAATGAGGGTTTTCATCACTCTTTCTCTCTCTCTGTTTCTCTCGCTTTAGAGTGATAGTGTTTTAGGTGGTCATGTTAGTAGAGAGGAACCTCACATCATTTGAGGACGTCCTCCCTTTAACAGCTGTTTGCAGTGAGCTAAGTGCTGTGCAGGGTCTCACTTTCTGATCAAATCAGCAGACTGCAGCACAGGCAACATGGCAAACACAGGACTGATCCACATCTCATGTCGCTGGGAGATGAACTGGTTATCTTAGGTACAGCCGTTTGACTCAAAGTCACAAAACTAGGCCAACATCTTGGTGTATTGTACTTTGATCAATCATAATATGAAAATGGCTGATCATAGATTAAACATTGTAATTATCTTACAGGATAGTAATTTATTGAATGTAATCGCAGTAAATCTCATTTTAGTATTTGCTGATAAAAGCCCCAAATCAACAACAAAACATTGCATTACATTATTGTAGCAGATAAAAAAATAATAAAAATAAATAAATAAAAAATGAATAGACAAAAAGTCACTTTATTTTTATTTTTGTTTCCTTTACACTGAACAACAGCCTATCACTGACTTATAGTCCACAGAAATCCATATTGCAATTGAGTTGTCAATATGTCTGAGGCAGAATATGGCTGAACTACATTATCTGCCTTTAACACCAGTTTTAGCTCTATTTGTATTTGAGCCGAGTCTGGTAAGTTTCGTTTCTTTTCTTTTCTTTTCTTTTCTTTTCTTTTCTTTTCTTTTCTTTTCTTTTCTTTTCTTTTCTTTTCTTTTCTTTTCTTTTTTCTTTTCTTTTCTTTTCTTTTCTGAAGAAATTTATATTTTTATTCAGCAAAGATAATAATTTTGCCAAAAGCGACAGTAAGTTTCTGAAGGATCATGTAACACTGAAGACTTGAGTAATGATGCTGAAAACTCTGCCTTGTCATCACATGAATAATTGTATTGTAAAAATATTAAAAAAGTTATTTTAAAATGTCTTAATATTACTGTTTTTAACTATATTTTTGAGCTGTATCAGTATGTCTTTTTTTAGACTTCTTTCAAAAAAGGAAAAAAATCCCAAACTTTTAAATGGTAAAGTTGTTTTTTAAGATGTAATAGTAACTTAATATCAAGAAATGTGATTTCAGAATTATGACTTAATTTCTTATTTTAAACTTTATCTCACAATTACTTTTTAAACTTTTTTTTTTATTTATTTTTTTATGGAAAATGCTTCCTTATTAAATCACCATGCCCTAAATTGAATTTTGAATAGGAGAAAGGATGGACTGACCTGATGGGAAGGAATTACCAGTGTTTGGCTGAATGCACAAACATGAGGCAACAGTATAGGTAGCACTGTAGCAGATCAGCCAAATTAAATAGATGCCATGCTAAGGGTACAGAACTGTGCCGAAACAATGCATACAATAGACGATTATTTGCGGCTCTTTCTTTATTGGTGCTCTCTCACTGTGTTGTTTGCTATTGGCATTCTTTAAAGCATTTCCCCACTTAAACCCTGCTGACGGTTTGTTTTTACTTTCTCTCTCCCTATCTTGCTTTCCTCTCTTTCTCTCTCAGTGTTAATTAAAGCAGGAGCACGCGTGTGACTCCACTTCAGACTGGGAGTGTAGCGGGCTAATTAACCTCGCCTGTCCCTCTGCGCAACTTAGCCCCACAACCACCATTATGGCTTTAATATGCCAAATTAGAAACTGATTTTGAACTGCATCTGCCCCGAAGAGAAATATTGATCCCTATTCTCTCTTCCTCTCTCTCCTTTTCCCTCCTCCTGCCCACTGGCCATTTGGTCTTGTGGTTCCGTTCTATTGCCTAAATTAGTTATCCGATTGGTCCTTTTGATTAATGGCGGGTCCGTTTGCTTCATTACACATGACAACGCTGAATAATCAGAGCACGCCACTGCGCGTACACGTACACGCAAACTACTTCTGTTTTGTCAACCTCGCCCTGAAGTACATTTATAGAATTATTTAGCATATAGTTGGCCATAATTTATTTGTATGACACATTTCTCGATCAGAAGCCATTGTAGAGTGTCATATATGGATAGGAAAACAAGGTAAACTAGATGTGCAAATCAATGAGCGGAACCCCAGGGAATATCAGCTGCATAATCAGGATGCAGGACTTGACCCTGCCTGCATTCCAACCTGTCAATGTACGCCAGCGGAAAAGTGATATCGTGTTTTTAGCCAGAGAATTACTTCAGCGTACTCACTCATATGTGCTCATATGCTGCCCTTTTCACTGTTGTGGGTTTCTCTCTCTCTCTTTTTTTCTATCGTCAAAGCTTCTCACTGCATCACTCAGTACGGGTCTCTTCTTGTTTATTCTTTTATGATATGTATTTCTGTATAGCTCTCTGGCCTTGTGGGAAATGCTGCAGGACTTTGTTGTTGGAATGAATGATTAATCCATTTATTTATGTTGATTGCGTGTCCGTGTTCATTAAATGATCAATGTGATCCAAAACAACAACTGCAGAAAAAGGAGGAAAATAAATAAATAAATAAATAAATAAATAGTCATCCAGGTTGAATGACCTTTACAGTAAGTAGAAGTTAATTTAATCTGCTGTTATTTATTATTGGGATGCCCATTTCCGCAATGGGGCCAAGTCACAAATACATAGTGCTTTTGTTAAAAAATAAAAAAATAAATAATAAATACTTTATAATAAATAATTTATACTTAAGATGCAGAGTTTCTCTAAAGCACACACAAACAATTGTTAGTACTGTAGAAATATCAGCATCATGTGTGGTTTAACATTTGAACATGGTGCTTTGCATGTATACAAACCTTTAAAATGAGGAAGAAAAAATAAATTACATTTTTATATTAAATATAAGAAACAGTGAACAGAGAGTTAACTAGCACTGTCTCTGCGATGCAACTGAGCCTCAGGAAGCATTAAGTTATTATTTTCAATAATCTTTACAAGTATATCCAGGCCTTTGGGAGGGAATGAAAAATGGCAGCCTTGGCCATATGGAGCAGAGCTGCTGTTCACCTGTGACGCTCTGCTCATGCAGCCTCTGAAAGCTATCATTAGTTTTGCTGTTTTAAACCTTTTTTGTCCGTGCTCTGTGTGAGTATGTGTATGTGTGTGAGAGGGTTTTGCATGGTGAAGTCTGAGTAGAAGTCTTGCAAGCGCATCCATAGCTTTAAATGTAACTGTGGAGATTGTGTTGGGGGTTGCATTTTACTGCATTCACTTTTGAATAACATTTACTACACATAGGACCATTTAAAGCACTTCCTTCACAGTATCAAGTGCTAGAAACAAGCATGCTTTGTTCTTCAGTCTGGGAGTACAGCAAAATATACAGTACTGTGGGGATTCCTTTCAGACACCCACATTCAATAAGACAGCATCCTACTCTCGGCCCAAATTAAAACTACTTTTTGTCTAGACATTGTAGTGCTACAATTGAAAATTATAAAGATTACATACAGCGCAGACACAGATATTTTGAGATAAGGGGACTGTGGGAAATCTGAGTATAGGGGATAATAAAACAAACGGGTGGGGGGGAACAATGGCCCTGAAGGGCAGGATGCTGGAGACACGGTGTCTGCACCCTAAAGACGGGTTAATAAAGTAGAAAATGCTTAACCGATGTGAGCTCTCCCAGAGAGTCCAGGTGCGGCTGCTGTGGCATGTTCATGTTCTCCTTGTTATTTTCAATGTCTCTAAACATTAAATGTTATTTATAAACCTGCTAGCTTAATAAATCTTCTTCAGGAAATATACACACACCAAAAAAAGTCAAGGAATATGACAGTGGGAAAGTGAGGGAAGGAAATAGGACTAAAGATGGACAGAGTTTGGCTCCCGCTCTCCTTTCAGTGCAAGCCAGAGTTATGAGGGACTGAAATCAGACGAGGACCACCGTGACTGTGTTCAGATGCTTCCTGAATGCTGACGTACAGTATCTGACAGAAAAATCCGGAAAGCTCTTTGTGCCAGGAGTCTCAAAGCACCTCTCATTCTTGCTTAGCTTTCATGTTGACAGGTGGCTGTGTTTAGAGTACAGTCTTTCGATTCACAGAAAATGTACATTCCCTTTGTAACGTATAAACTGACCATCCACTAGAAATAGAAATCATTGGAGTGTCTCAAGTTGTTCTAGGGTGTGTGTGTTTTTGTGTATGTGAGTGCCTCAAGGCCTTGGGCAACCATCAGAACAGGAAAGAATGGCGGCCAACAAAATACGTCTGAGAGCAATAGCAAGCATATCCTGATTATCTATTCAATCATTTGTAACCTATTTCCTGGGAACACTGGAAATGTCACCATTCAGGTCTAAATCATCTGCTTTTCTAATCAACGCCAGCGTTCCAGTGCCCTTCTGCTCTGCTTTCTTTCTCTGTTTATGTCTTGACTTTTCTCTCTTTCTTCTTCACCAATCTCACTCTTTCTACCTCAAGTTTGATTGGAGAGACAGTTGCTTCCGTAGTGATACATGCCAGATGTTGCTACAAGCAGATTTCCAAGATTTATAGTCAGGCTCTAACAAGCATAATTAAAGTGAACTGCTTAACTGAAAGGTAAGGGGCAGTCCACAGTTTCTTTTTTGAGTATATTAAAAGTCTGTTTAATGAAAAATAGCGTCCTTATATGATAATCTCTGTCCGGTAAAATGAAGTTTAGGCATACAGAAGTACAGTGATAGATTGTGAAACAAGTGATTCTGAAAACTTGTGAAAACTACAGATGAATTTGTGTAGTACACTTCACTGGGCTCTAAGCCATAAATAAAACAATGGTTGCGTCTCATTCAGCTCCCTAGGTCGTGAATCAGTGTATCATGTACACAAATCCGGGCACTGGTAAGGATCCTGCCTCACTACACATTGGGACACTATTGTCAGGTTTTGGATGTTTGCGTTCCGGCATTGTTTTTAAACGATCCGGCATAAAACAAGTGCATTACATGGTGACGGTGCGTGCACACTGGCGTGAAGCGAACGTTTTCAGTTTTCGTGCGTGAGCATAAAGCTCAGCTTCCATAGGAATTAATTGGAAACGGGTCAATGCAAATGTATTGGAGGTTGTGTTTTGTTATTTGCCCTCAGCAAATATATTTTTGATCAGCTTTCTTACGTTTAAAATCACTATCATTGGTTGGTGCTTACTGCTTATTGTTTTGCACGCAGTAAAGCGTAACGTTTGGAGAGTAGCATCAAGTTTAGAGAGAGTTTACCTGATGAATTATTCTAATATAAATAAGTTCATATCGCCAAAATGTCAAAAAGACAGTCAAGCATATTTTCATTTTCCATATCCATGAGTAAAGCTGGTAGTGTTTCTGATCAAAAGAGATCCCGAAGATGGAACTGCTCATAATAATCAGGATTTGGGCACGAGACACGAGCAATGGGATTTATATCAGTTAGACAGAATTTGATGTAATGGAAAAGTCAACGACATCGTCCGTGAGAGAATATCACTGATCAACTGAATGATTTTTGGTCTCAGCGTTAGGGTTGCCAACCGTTCCGTATAATACGGAATCGTCCCGTATTTGACACAAAAGCCTTGTTCCGTATTGAACTGATACGGAACGCACTTTGTCCCGTATTTTTGAGAATCAGTTCAGTGCAAATCCATGACAGACACATGTCAGACTATGAACGAAGACATTTGTAGGCTATGATAAGAAAAAAAACCCGACGGTGCGGAAGATATTAATTTCTCCCCCTGTTTGTCTATGATCAGCGTAGCGTTTTAAACATCTTGGAACATCATCAGAGAATGCCCTTTTAATTGGTCATTTCAGTCATTGTGAGTCACGTATCGTAGCAACAATGACGACAAGTGACAACAGCGGGAAATGTAAAAATGACTACCTCCGAGCAGCGAGATAGGTCTGACTGCAGAACCGCAGAACCATACGTCATAGCAGTGTGAGGGCGACAGCGCCAGCCCAACAGTCTGGTGCCGGAAGTGGATACCATACATATCCACCTTACATATACCATACCTAAACCTACCCATCTCCACCCCCTGACCCCTAAACCTACCCATCTCCACCCCCTGATCCCTAAACCTACCCATCTCCACCCCTTAGATGCTTTTACCCCGCCCACTTCCGGCATCAGACTGTTAGGCTGGCGCTGTCGTCCTCACACTGCTATGACGTATGGTTCTGCGGTTCTGCAGTTGGTTATTATTGCGAGCAGCCGGCGAAAAAGAAAAGAGCACAAAAATATACATACACGTGTTGTATTGCTTGAATGCAGTATTTGAGTGAAATATTTTTTTTTTTTTTTTTATTATTGTTTTGCACTGGAAAGAAAGTTAACTATAATGGAAGTATAATTATATAAAGATATTTGCACTACACTTCCTTAAAATGTTGTCTAATTAAATTACAAATATTATTTTTTGCACTGAAAAGAACATTCTAGAAGTCTAATTCTATTGAATAAGTTTGCACAAGGCTACAGAAAACTGTTGTGTTTATTTTTCTTCAAATGCAGTCTAAGCCGATGAGTTTTGAATGTTGTATTTGTTTAAGTTAAAAATAAAACGTATTATAAACTAAACAAATCCATGGTTCATTGTTGGCAAAATGATCATGATAGCCTTTATATTTCACATCTATGTGGTTCAGTCTTGTGCGTTATATTGATTAGGCCTACTTTGCTATTCTATAAATATATAGGCCTAATAAGTTGTATTATAATGCTATAATGTATGAAATATATTTATCTAAATGTATCAATTAGTTTCCACAATATTCACCAGAAGTCATCATTTCAGGGGTTATTTTTCATAATTTCAGTCCCTACTCAGCGTAGCTATATACGTTAGGGCTATGCAGAAACTTGTGAATGATGCTCTTACAGTTGTGCCGTCACTGTTTAGTGACCTCATTGTATGTTCCGGGAAAACATTAGTTGTATGGTCAGTGTCAGTCACAGTGCCTTTTAATTGCTGTTTTTGATCTGGCAATTATTTACAAATTAAGCACTGAGCAGAACGGATACCTTTGTATCAGATATATACTTTGTTACATTTTTCCTGCAACATTTAATCTGAAAATTAATTAGTTTTAATTATTATAATAATAATGATCAATAATTATTACCTCTCTAGTGATGTACGTATTAAATAATGGTTTGTTTTTTAAATCATATTTCGCGTGTCAAGATGTGTATTGAGTTGGCTCACGTGACTTCGCTCTTCAGATTTTCCATTTAGGGAACATATGTGAGCATCAATACTCCCTGGTTTTCACAGTGCATTCTAGGATTTTTTATGGAGCGAACATTTCAGTGCACTGGAAGGATTTTGCAATTAAGGATTTTGGAATTTGCAAAAAAGGCCAAACCACATTAAAAAAAAATGCATTTATTTATTTCAAAAATATCTTACTGACCCAAACTTTTAAATGGTAGTATATGTATATTGACCTCTGAACTAGAAATGTGCTCGTTTTTCAAATCTTTGGTGACCTTATTTTAAGTTTTGAGTTGTTACATACAGTACATCTCATATACTACCCTCCTATGTCTCTCCCTGACCTGTCCTCTGTGTCCACTGGCCTCTTCAATCTCTCTTTCCATTCTGTTGTAGCATGTTATTGTGTGAGGGTGTAGTCTGGACGGCTGCTTCACTGCAGATGCTAGCGGCGGGTGAGCCGCTAACACGCTAACACCTGTCTGTTGGCCCTCCTGCCAGAACGCTCTGACAGCTCTGTCTGCTTTGACTAATGATGTGATTGATGGACAAAATAAGAGAGCGCACATGAGCACACATGCACACACACAGTCCAATACACACTCTCATGTGCGGGTGGTGTGAGTGCGGCCCGCGCCTGATGCGGGATATGGTGTCAGTGAGCCCTCATCATATGGCAGCTGAAGGTGTATTCTTCGGCACGGCTCATTAGTCAGTAATGGTAGAGTACACCCCCCACACCCCCCCACACACACACTCCACAAAAAATATAAAGGGGTGAGTGGAGGGGGAAGATGGGGCTGATTCTGGATGGGAGGCCACTTTATGGACTCAGACCCATTAGTGGCATATCGCAGCTCCTGCTCACCTCTAACCAGCGGGCCAGGGGGGTTAAAATATGAAGTTCAGAAGAACGTTCTTGTATCTTACCAAGTTTTTTTAATTTATTTTTTGCTACTGCTTCATACAATAGCCATTGAAACATAACAAACATGCCACTTATAGTTCCTATTTTATAAATTAGGCAGTTCTCTTCAAATCACCCAAAACATAGTGATTAAAACATACATGATTCATACTTACAGTTTATTTATGCATGAGTTCATTTATTTATTTTTTGTTTGTATTTGTAATAAAATACAAATACATTTTAATAAAAAAAAAGTGATAAATCTTGTTTATACAAGACATTCTATTTATCCAATTGTCATATCAATGACATTATGGTTTCATTTGCATTTTTTAAATGCAGTTTTCTCATCTACGTCATATAAAATGATAACATTTCACTCTGTCTTGTGACTTCAGATTGCATAATGTTAAACACGACAACATTTGAAACATTTAGGGCCCTATCTTACACCTGGCGCAATGCAGCGCCAATCGCGACGCAAGTGTTTTTTGCTAGTTTCAGTCCGACGCAGTTATCATTTTCACGTCCTGCGCCACGTTGTTTAAATAGCAAATGAATTTGCGCCCATTTGTGCGCCTAAGGGCGTGCTGGTCTGAAAACGAGGTGTGTTCTGGTGCATTGTTGCTATTTTGAGTCAACAGAAATAGACTGCGCCATTGACCAACTGAAACCTGGTCTAAAGTCAATTGCACAATATTTTTTTTTGCTATTTAATGAGCACGTTAGTAATGTACGCCTATAGGCGGGTCCACAACGCGCGTACACTCTGCTTATTGGACGCACAGCAGCACACAACTATGCCAAATATTTAAAATAAAAGGATTACAGTGTAAAATATTATTATTGTGTACGTAAAGATATGGTTGAATCATAAAATAAATCCAAAAACGCGACATTAGTTAGTCGGGCTTGATTGTGATTTTATGTAACATCCAAAAAGTTAACAAAAGTAATCAATGTTATTCATGCGTTGAAATCCACATCTTTAGAATCCATATGTTTGTCAAGAATAGACCCAAATTCAAGCCTTTATTCAGCGATTTTCATCTCCATTCCACACTTCAAATCCCGCACTCTTTAAAAGTAAAAAAATTGCCACCTCAAGACTCTTTATGACCTGTTTTACGTCAGTGATATCACACGCTCATTGGCTCTCACCTGCTTTATCACGGATTACGACATGCCGTGTTTATCTTTAAAGCTCTTTTGAAATCGTTCTAGATTAGAACATGACGTTATGGTGCCATGAAAGCCCATTTTAAAGGCCTGTTTAGCCACTGACTGACTGGGCAGTTTCATAGCCATAATGTCCTTAATACAAGACTTATTGAGAGTAAATATCACAATGGAATAGGAACATTTGTGAGGTGCCTTCATTGTGAGATACCATTTTGTTTGTGTTAGTCTGTACCAAATCTAGGCTCCACCACCTTTGTGTCCACCACAGCCTGCTCTTTTTACATTTATGCTCACAATGTCGCGCAAAAGAAAGTTAGATTGATGCGGTGTCCTCACTTTCTGTAATACAGTATCAATATCAAATGATCAGAGGTTGAATTGAAAGAGAGGTGACGACCAACAGTGTTATCAATAAGAGATGCTCAGAGGAAGAAAAAGATGAAAGAAGAAAGGAAGAGCAATATTTTGATTAAGGAGTTGTCTCTCAAGAGTCTTTGGCGCACAGTGAAAATGAGATGTTTTTCATTTGAGCTTGAGATTTATGTTCTTGAAAAATGCAGAAGTGGAAGTTGAATTATGGTACATTGGCATGCTTTGCTTTCCTAATAGCTGTAATTGCTCTTTTTTTGCAAAGGCCTCAATGCTGTTTCCTTCCAATGTGATGAAGAATATGTCTGCCACGTGTTAATACACGATTTAACAGAAACATTCCCCTCAAAACAACCCCATATTCTTAAAAGAACCTAATTTATTTTGACAGAGCAAAAATGTGGTAACTTACTGTTGGGAAAGTGGGGCATAATTCTTATCTCTAGTAATTGAGATTCACTTTAGTTACATCTCGTAGCACAGTGCACTAAGTATAGTGACAATGGACACATGTTGTTTGATTTTCGTTTAAGTGAAAACTATATGCATGAATGTAATGTTATGCTAATGTGATTGTCATATGACCAACTGTAGAAAAGCTGCATAATGTATGTAGGGCCCTATGATTTTCGCCATGTGGAAAACTCGGACAATAATCACATAATTCAGTCACAAAAATGGATGTTACTGTGCAATGCAGAATGTAACAGAATTTGGAAGAATTGATTAATTAAAAGGGCTATACATTATTGTGTATATATCTAGTCTGTAAAGTTTATACCTCAAAAACGTATTTTTTTGCACAAAGTCTGCATGTTCTGCGTATGAAGTGCAATTTAGTCTACTGCGCTGTTATTGTTATTTCATTATTATTATTTATGTCTACTTAAAGCATGTGTGACCCTTGTGGTGTTTTCAGCGTCTTCAGTCTCACTAAACAAGGACACTCCACATGAACTTCATCTCCAGAGCTGTTTTAATAGTTGACTTTACAGGCATTTCACCATTTAATTTGATAAAACTATCGTCAGTTACACACAAAAACGTACAAGTCTTTACTACAAACCACCAAAATAAAAGTCTGGTTTAACTTGATGAAATTATATACAGTATTATACAGTAGACTGTACTTATAGTTATGTTTTGTTTTTTGTTTTTTTAAGAAATACTACATAGTTACACAATTTTTTCATATTTTAATTTAAAGACAGAAAACCTCTGCAGCATATCATTTGGCAATTTTTTTTTTAACAAAATAAATTAATAATAATAATTTGGTTAGATTTTAAAAGATTAATTAAATTGAACATTACAAGCATTTTTGAAAATAAATGCATATGTTTCCAGAGTATACAAATCATAGTTTGTCTTTGTGTGACTTTGAGTGCCTGTTTGTGTGAAGCAATCAAGATTTATATACATTACATCTGCCAAAAGGGGAGCTGGACGTACACAGATTGTTTGCATTTGTCTGCGGTTCATGTTTGTGGTTTACAGTTGTGTTTATGTCTGCATCTAAATGCTCTAGAGTTCTGCGGTGAGATTCTCTACAGCACGGGGGAACAATGCCTCTCCCCCAGTGGAGGTTTAAGGGATAAACCAGCTCTGACATGGCCGACCAGCCTACTGATCCAGCTCTGACAGCCTGCCTCCTCCTGGCCTGGTTCTCGCTTCTCTCCCCTAGAGTCTGGTCTAAGAGAGAGTCAACGACCAGCAGTCTGGTCAGGCACGCACGCGACTGTCAACCCTTCCACTCTCCGGCCTGCACGGCTGTCAACACTCTCCATCTCCTATTCCTCTCAGGAGAGAATGTCCCCGCCTCTGCCACAAAACAAACAGACTGAGATATCAGAAAACACAATCACAAAAAAAATCCTCAAAGAGACCTGTCACAGTCTATCTATAAAGATGTCACAAGAAGCTATTTTGAATGTAAGCCGCTTGCGTACTGCAGACAAAAAAACAGAACAAAGGGAAAGGGTGGAGTGGAGGAAAGCACAGAGAAAGAAAGCGTTAGACAGATGGAAGAGTGTTTTGGTTTCAACAACATTTGAGCCCCATTTCTGTCCCTCTCCATAGGGGACTGGTCTCACCGCACTGCTCCGCAGAGAACTGGACAACTGGGACTCTCCTCCCCGCATCAACGGACCAATCTGCCGCCTGTACACGTCTCCATTTAGCATGCATCTGGATCACACTCTGGATCCAGCTCTCATTATGTCTTCCTTCATATAACTACTAGTCTGTCTATTGCAAGCCTTCGCCTGATAAAAATATCTGAGGTCACAGGAGATTCATGTGCTACTCTGAAAAGAAAGTTTGATTGTGGTCAGTGATCTCGTATGAATATGAATGCGCTTTAATTAGTATTATGTAGAGTTACACTCTAACAGCTTACATGATTTTATGTTATGCTTTAGGTATTTTACATCTATGTACTGCACAAGAATAAATTTCTGGGCAGTGGCGTTGTTTCATAGGTTATAGATTTCATTTTTATTCTGTTTATTCAGGACACTGTCTTAAGGAAAAGTCACTATGCATTTTAAAGTTGCTTTTAGTAGTTCTTTAGCTAGCTTTAGCATCGCTGTGTTTTTATGTACTTTAAGTACTGATAAAACGGTTTTAGACATTGCACTGCCATCTATCTGCGTGGTTCAACATGATTGTCTTATGTAAATTACACAGATACTAGTAGTTTTAGAGAGCAGTCTACACAGTGATTAATCCCCTTACCTGTCCAACAAAAAAGATCTTGGGCACCATAAAATCTTTTCACTTTGTGTATGCCATATTGATGTTCACAATTATCCCTACCCCCAACCCCCATCTTCGGGCTTCATAACTTTTCTGCTTCTTTGGTGCCTTTCATTGTCTATTTTTGCTCTGCGAATCACCAAACAACACTATGCTACTAGCATATCTACAGAAGTGGCAGCCATTGAGCGTGAGAATTCTCTACGACATTTAGTAAAACTGTTTAGCATTTAGTGGGTCTCATTACTGTGAAAACATAATAATACTTTTTTTTTTTTTTTTTTATATGTACAGCTTTAATTTAACCCTTTGATGTACAAGCTATGTTAACCCCTTCTAATGCACAACATGGGTCTAAAATTACCCGTATTCATGTTCATGTTATTTCACGCATGGCTGGGCGTTTTTTTATTATTATTATTATTATTATAATTCCAGCATTTAATATTCCATGATCTATAAATTGCTTGATCCATGAATATTCAAAATATCTTGTTTTCAATGACCACAAATTATTATTTTAATTTGTCCTAGGTTTTGTGTTACTTCATCAAGTTTACACACATGCAAGCTTTGCAAGCATGATAAAACAAAAGAATAAACAAAACATTTTGTTAAAATAATCATTTTAACATTTAGACCAATGCATTTAATGCTTGAAATATGTTTATTTGCCACTTTGTCACACAACATACACATATCACTGATAACCGATAACACTGAAATTGTAGTTAAACTGTAGTGAATTTTGGTGAATGTGACCGAATAAAAGAAAATAAAACTGACAAAATAAAATCACACGGGTACTGCGCCATCTTAAATTGCCATTTCAGTGCTTACATGCCTCACAAATGACAACTACACATTTGTGCTCCTTGCACACAGGCCTGGTGCACTGGGAACACCAACTGCTGACTTTTCTGTCTTTGGCAGCTGGGCAGATCCTGCACCTCTTCCTCAACATTTTAAAGTTTATTCTTGGTTAAAATGTAAATGTTTAGTAAATTTGTTACTAAAGTGATGTTTCAGAGGGACATTTCCATGTAAGAGTGTTTTTGATGATTCATTTTAAGAAGCCTTGTACTTGTCCACTTATAACCATTATAACCAAGTTCATGTGTTTGCATTTTACACTGTAGTCAGGCTTAATTTATTGTCATTTAAATGTCAATCTTCTTTTTTTATTATTAATTTGGGGGAGAAATACCTATTGTATGTTTCCGGGTGTGACTGAAACAAGTGTTGAGATGTTTCATTCTTTCACAGCACCATTCAAGAGTGCTTTGCATCAGCACTTAAACCAAGATGTCTTTGTGATCAGCAGTAATTCTGATAGCGACAGAACCTTGCTGGCTGTATTTCAATATGCAAAGTCCTTGTCAAACAAGCCAGGATTGAGAGGCTACCAATTACAGCGACAGCATGAGAGAGATGTTTATCAGCTCTCAGACTTAGTTCATCTCCATGGCCATGGAAGTGCTTTATTGATTGGCTATTGGGTAGCTAATAACATGGGTTATCTACATGCAGCAAGAGACAAGTACTGCTCTCTCTGAAGCAGCTGGATGAGGATTTGATATGGTCCTCCGTCCACCTTGGCAAAAAGAGAAAGGTTGCAGGGCTCAGGGGGATGAGAAAGGATTGGGTGTATGTAACCAACATTTACTGCATCTGGCTCTGAATTTTTAATTTCAATGAAAATTAGGTTTTAGTTGCCAATGCTTTCTGTAATGAGGAGCACAATACTGTTTTCTAAATGCAGAAATTAAGGAAAGTAGGGTGTTTTAAACAAAATGTGGTTATGTGGCTTATTCCAAGACATATTTCTTTCATTATCTGTAAATCAAGCAGTTGGGATGTAGGAGCACAGCTTAGAGCCTGTTGTATGTATGTTAGCATGTTTATGTGGAGTGTCACTCACAGGTCATGCATGCTCACTTGGGCTGAACATGGTCATGAACATGTCAAACCCACATGTGCCAGTTTCTGAGACTTATCGGTAGATCGTGTGTGTGTGTGTGTGTGTGTGTGTGTGTCCATGCATTAATCACAGTGACAGAACAACCCACGTCCTCTACCGGGCTATGGTCTCCCGAGAAATCTCTGTGACCTCTAGTACACACACACACACACACACACACACACATAAACTTGTTCTTATACTTGGATTATTGACACCCCCACACGCGCACACACAACATTTCTTTATTAACTATCTCAATCTGTTTTTACATTTGGGTGTTTCCTAATGCACAGGGAAAGAAAAGACAAAAAAACAAAACAGATGAATGATAAGCCATCAGAATTATGCGTCACATCCTTAGTTGGTAGCTCTTTACAGGCAAAATGGAAGTGGGTTCAAAAAAGGGGGATTACTGAACCGAAGTCCAAGGTTTATACTCTTGGGAAGAACCGCGTCTCAGCACAAGATTACATTTCAGTCCAGGCTCACGTCAAACCATGCCAGGCAGGACAGGAAATTGTGTCCCTGTCACTGGGACGCTGGAGAAAAATGTAAATACCCTTCCCCGGAAAGGACACCTCATATGCACCCTGGGGTCCCATCCATAGCCCCCCACCTCAGGGTGTCCATCTTGTGTCAAAGCTGCCTTTTTAATACCACACTTATATTGTCTTCTTTTTTTTCCTCTCTCTCTCTCTCTCTCTCTCTCTCTCTCTCTCTCTCTCTCTCTCTCTCTCTCTCTCTCTCTCTCTCTTCGACCAGCAGGCATCCTGTTCGGTTAGCTGAAGGAATCTACTGTTGCCCTATGTGGTTTGGAAAGGCACAGCGAAAAAAAAAAAGAAGAAGAAGAAAAAGAACTGAGAGAGAGAGAGAGAGAGAGAGAGAGAGAGAGAGAGAGAGAGAGAGAGAGAGAGAGAGAGAGAGATGGAGCTGTGACTGAAAGGCTGAGAGTATGAAGGCATGTGTTTAAATCCCCCGGAGAGTAAATACACAGAGCAATTACCATGTAAAAACAATGAAAACAGGAGCTGCCTGTAAAAGCAGGCCTTGTGGAGGAAATGTCACTTTCTTACTTAAAGCACGACTCTCTGTCAGTTACATTTAAATGCACAGGTGAAGCAAAAATAAACAGCTGTCCTGAAAAGAGAAAACTCCCCCTATCATGGAATTTCCTCCAAGTGCCCTGAAGCTTGCTCCACCTGTACATAGTATCATCCTGCATCATCTTCCCCTTCATTTGGTCACTGGGAAATTACTGACGTATCCGTAGGCCTATAAGTATTGTAAACTGTCATTTGCACCATAAGAACAGTGATTCAGGTCATATACAACACTGCTACTGAATCTACAGTGTGAAATATACAGCAACAGGTACTGTATAGAGCAATTCCTAATTAAATTACTCTTGTGAGCCTGTTCCTTTAATTTAATCAAATACAGCCTGACCAGTTTAGCCTCATTCCTAAATGAATGACTGTTATGAAGCATTTTTAGTGAATCACACACATACCGCGCACGCATGTAGTCTGATTCCTGATTAAATTACTCTTATAAGCCTAGAAGTGTGCATTTTATAAAAATAAAAAAAATGACTGAAATGTTACCATTTTTTATTTTAGTTTTTATTTTAGTTTTTTTTATTTGTTATAGTTAGTAGATCGTGTTTGTCACCTGTGAAAAGTAATTTATCTAGTCAAGAATTGTTTTATGTTTATTATTATAATAATCATTATTATTGACAGTATTTCATGATTTGGCAAATTAATTCCATTTCTTTTTTTCTAAAATCTCTCTTCAAATTTCTTTCTTCGAAATAAATCGTTAATGGAACTGCTAATGAACCAGAAGCATTAGTAGGGACTGGAATTGTTAACTTTCTTATGGTTTCCATCCCTTTTGACCAGTTGTTCCCATCTAGAAAACAAGCACATAAGGTGTTTTCCCTGTTGTGTATCTTGTATACTAGAACTTGATGGGTTTATTCTGCATTGGTATATCAGGATTGGCAAAACCACATGTAGTTTATTTGGACGTAAATTAGACAACCCGGTCAACACACCTCCAGGTGTATCCGGACCCCACTTTTGACTGAGGTGCTTCCATGGCTGGACGATGGGGCCATTTATCAATGCAAACGTAATAACATCCATTTAAATCTAACTAAAAATCAATATTTCATTACCAAATTGTTAGTGGGAATGAAGAGGGATGTCGGAAGTCGGAGCGGTTGCGTCGCGAGGGAGGCGTCAGTAGGTTCGATGGGAAGACGAGATGATTCATGGGACCATCAGAGGAGCAGAGGAAGGGGAGGGGTGATGGAGGACGAGCACAGGGAGAAAACTTGGAGAGGCCCTACTCCCCTATGACCTTGGCGGAGAGGGAAAAATATATAGAAGAAAATGAAAGCAACTGTCAACTCCCCACTGGCCAGGATCAGCCCATAAATCATAGCCAGAAATATGAGTGGGGTGGAGATGGGTGGGAGTGGGAGGGGTCAGGGGCAAATCTCACACCTACACCGTTCTTCTTATACTGTATAAAACACCGGAAGGGGATTTGAGAATCTGGTAGGGTACTCAAATATGTTTAGGATGCTAAAGACCGTTTGTGTGTTTGTTTGGGTAAAAAAGGGTAAGAATGAGCTCAAATGGTTCTGTGTGTTGCAAGAGGGATCTTTAGCCCTCTGCCCTGTTGATTGAGAACGACAGGACAGAGGGTTGTGCTGTACAAACGCAGTGAGATCTGATGCAACTGTGTACTGCTTAATCAATGGATCATTGAGGGGATTGATTCTAGCCAACATGTACTCAAAGTTGTGTATGGACTGCATTGCTACATCTTGCATCACATTCCTGTTCGACCCCCTCAGAGTTGGAGATTTATCATTTGAAGTCTAAGCTAGCTGTCCAGTCTTGTCTATTTGCATTGCATGCTGCTGCATTAGCTTTTTAGATGAAGCTACGGGTTGTAGTAGATGTGTAGCGTATTTTGAAGGGAAAGTATAATTTCTATCCATTTGCAGTAGTTGAAAGATTTTAGATGTTCAGCATAGAAACTAGCTATGCTACAGTCTTGATGTCTTATAATTGATTTGGAAATCTTTACACCAGTTAACTGTAAAAGTCAGTATGCTAACCAGTGAGTGATTTTCTTCCGCTTGTAGGATATTTACTCTATAAAATATCTCTTTAGGATTTTCTGTTTAATATTTGCATGGACAAAATTAGGACTGACAGTGATAAATGAATTGCGTATGCCTCTCAAAATAAAACATAATTGTCAATTTGACCATAATAGCAATGCTTATTTGTTACGCAGAACAGCAGTGATTTTTATCAAGCGTTCCACATTAAATGATTTTGGCATGCTTAATCATTTTGGCAAAGAAATGAAATGTGATGAGTAGAGAAAGGTATCTTAGGAAGAGAACAATTTACTTGCTATTTTTACAGCAGCATTTTTGGGATCAGTCTCAGAATTTTAAAGAAATGTCCGTGATATATTTATCCAAAGAAACAGAAGATAGACAGAAATATTTCATGAATTTAGTCAATGAATATCACTGTATTTTGGCCCTATAATTTTCTAAAAGTGAAACATTCTTTTATAAAAACAAAACTATTTTGAGTAATAGACAACATTGACTGACTGTGTTAGATGAGAAGGTTGCAATTGTTTTATTTAGGTTTTATTGTAAGTGCTAGTAGGAGTTTGTTATTTCATCTACCACAGCTCGACGTCCCCCTCCCTTGCACAGATGAGTGGGGTATGAGTTTTTTTTTTTTTTTTTTGACAGGGCTCCAGATTGTAAGCGCATCAGGTGACAATTAAGATGTAACAAAATAAATTGTTTGCTGTCACTTTCACTTACCCCCGCCGTCTCGCCATCCTCCCAATGCCCCAAAACAAAGCAGTGGTGTCAAATCTGCCTCCCTGATGTACCCCCAAGGTACCGGAAATGCTTTGTACACACTTGCAAACACATGCGAACATGTACGCATATGCACACACACATTTGCATGCACACAAACACCTACCGTGAAACCCCTAGAAACCTGAGATTTGTATTTATAGGTGGACACCATCTGTAAAACTTGGCTGACTTGTTTTCTTTCTTTTCAAAAGAGACCGTGACTTTCTTCACCCTACTTATCATTCCACATTTCAAACAATCCAAAAATGGCATACGCACGCTAAATAATTCATCAGCTGCTAACATTAAACAACTGTTAACACGCTCAAATAATTAGTTATGCTTGCTTGACATGTTTGCATCTTTAATAATTGATGCATTTGTCTTAATTACCAACAACAGTATTTTGGCCTTGTTATTCCTTTTCTGCCGAAAAAAGGAAAGAAGCAATTATTCCATAAATATTAATTGGATACCCTTATTAAAATCAAGACAAAGGGGCAGGGAGAGATACAACAGAGTATTTTCTTTGAGTTTAAAAAGCGTTATAAATCTTTCTCTCTCTGCTTGGACAGGTATCGCCACAGAGAGACATTTTTATCGGTGGCTCTGAATAAAATATCGTCATGTTTTAATTCGTGCTTGGTATGTGATCGCATTTGGAGAAACATTAATGCTGTCGATGGGTCGAGATGATTAATGCAATTATTATGATAATGATATTAAGCAGAATTATAAATGCATTCACATTAATCAAAGTTCTTCCTCTGTGTGCCGCTGACTGTGTTCACATTAGGAGTTGAGAAGGAATTCAGAGACAAAGAAAAGCAAAAGAAATCCTCCAAACACAGCCGAAGTGGAGTTCTCTGTAATCATGTGCATTAGAGATAGATGCGGATGTGAAGATACCTCTTTGACAGTTGTGTGTTGTTCAAAAAACAGTACAAGTAGGAACAAACTTCTTGCAGCTCGGCAGCCATTTTGTTCTGTCGGCGTGATGAGCAGGCCTCTGTAGATAGTGAAATATTTCAAATGTGTAACGGTGAGTTTTCTCCTTCTTAACAACAGTGTTTGGAGGGGTGCTAATGCTGGCTTGTGTCATGTTTAAACTTTCATGTGTGGCACCTCTACTGTATGTAGTGAATGGGGAAGGCATGCAAATGCTCACTTTCACCCAGACATTCAAAATACAGCTGTCAGTGTGGAAGTGTCTGACTTTGGGAGGACATTGACACTCTAAAAGACTGCGAGAGAAGTTCTTTTCCTTTTTTTGTTTGCCGGTAGATTAAAAAGGCAAATGAATGACACTGCTCAACACCCCAAATCAGCCCCCGTTATTAATATTTCACACTGATGGCAGCTGTTTATCACAACACAGCGCATTAAAGAGGTAAAGATGCAAGCGAGAGGGAGGGGAAGGAAGGGGGAGGGGAAGGAAGAAGGAAGAGCCAGGATGTGGCATGGCCTCAAGTCTTCATTTAAAATGCTCTGCAAACAACCAAATTTTCCACTACTAAAGCACTTATCAAAGTTTTGCTCTCACTTGGATATTAGCAGTAAAACCCTTATTGCATCTCAAAACATGAATATGTTTGTCTTATTTAAAAGCCATAGATTCCATATCATCAAACATTTAATTCAAAGCACCTACCTCCTATTTCCAATGAATGCGGTTTTCATTATACTGTAAATTATGCATGTATGTGAGCACCAACAAGAATATCAGAATCATAATACAGATCAGAGGCAAATGAAAAACGATTTGGAGATGAAACGAGTGAATCTTAAGGTCAGGAATTAACCTCATCCTTCTTATCGGTGTATTGTCCTGGATAATAGCCATGAAACATGCAGGCTATCAGTGACACTCTCAATTGGAAATGTCCATATTAGGCAATATGCAAATGCAGTTGATGGGGTATAAATTCCAGGACAAGACAGTAAGCCCGCATGGGGCAATGATTAAAACGGGGCTGTTAAAGATGGAGAGGGGGGTGAAAAGGAAAAGGAACGAAGGTGGTTAAACTGATATTATAATGAGCGACTATAGAAGGCGATGACCATCGACTGAACCGAACCCTGTCAATGGGAAAATGAGTACATCCTTCCTCAGGACGCAGTTAACCCGTGGCGCAGTACCCCAGATGAGCCAACCTCATCGATAGCTGTCAGTCTAAAACAACTCCCACTGTTAGTATGTGCTCACCACAGCACATTGGGCAACTGGAGCGCATTGACTTTTCAATCTCGGATTCTTCCTCATCACCTGCATGTCTGGCATAATCATAATACGGTCCGATTTTTTGCCATCACGACTAACAGGAAGGTCACATTCTTCTCTCTGCCTGCGAGATGGGCCAAACCAGATGAACAAATAGTGATAAATAAACAAATAAACAAAATGTGTGGAACATTTGAGGGTAGCAAACTGTTTGTGGCGTGTCAGGTTTGCAAATGTCACAAAAGCAGATTTATGGGCTGCTATCGCAGGACATTATTTGATCTTGACAGTCTTAATCATTCACGCTTTCCCCTCCATATCCCTTCTCTTTTTCTGCTGCCCGTCATGGATTATTGAAATAGAAAAATAACAAGTGAGAAAAGGGCCCAGGAGCTGAATCAAAATGTCAGGTTTGTACTTACAGCCGTATGCGGTGAGACAGGGTCAAGGGTTTCAATTATTTGTATACGGTATGGCCGGGCTCTACACGAAAGGTTATGTCACCCCTTAGCTATTTACCCCCCGATTTGAATGGGGTTGATATTCAACTGCAGGCCCAGCACCACTGATATGGAACAGATCTAACATTTGAGTGGAATGGAGATTGTGGTCGAGATTGACAGGGAGGCTTGGGGAGAAAGGGGGAAGTATTGCCAGACTCCATGTCATTGTACTCGTATGTGAACAAGATGATTGCCTAGTAATGTGTGGCTGATCCGTGCAAGATTGCTCTATGTTTCAGATCCTCAGGGATGCTGGCGTGACAGTGTAGCCCGAGAGGCCTGTCATTTAAGGAACAATGGAATAATGTGCTGTTAGATATTACGATCAAGCTCACTGATTGTTTTTGTAGCATATTTTACAAACTTTGCAGTCAAGAAAAGGCAATAACAACCTTATGGGCCAGTTGTAGGTAAATGGTCATATTTTGGGTTTACTTCAAGGGATAGTTCACCCCAAAATGGAAATTCTACCATTATTTACTCACCCTCATGTTTTTACAAACCTGTATGACTTTATTTATTCTGTAGAGCACAAAGGAAGGTATTTTGAAGATTGTTTCAGCTATTTTTGTCCAAACGTCAGTGGGACCCAAACCTTTTAAGCTACAAAAGATATGGTACAGGTAGGTCTGTCAAAACATTGTTCTCATGCACACACAAACTACGGTACATACAGTATGGCGGCACAAACATCATATAATGTCAAACTTCATTAGTTGCACGTCACATGACAAGAAGTCTTGTTGTTTGAGGATTGTGATGCCATATTTGATGTGACGCTAAATGTGATCATGTTTGGATCTGAATAAAGGCATGAATTTCAATCTGTTCTTCACTGTTTCAGAAGACATGAAATACACCAGTCGAGTCATTAATTTTGAAAAGTTTTCCTAGCTTAAAAGTTTGGAACCCCATTGACTTTCATTATATGGACAAAACAGCTGAAACTATATATATTCCTTAATATTCCACAGAAGAATTAAAGTCATAGCAATATGAGGGTGAATAAATGATGACAGAAGTTTAATTTTTGGGGGATCTATTCCTTGACCATGAAGAATTTTGTCTCCTAGCAAGTTTTGTATGGTGGGTCCCTGCGTCATCATATGCATCAACCTCTCTCAATATACGTGACAAGACCTGCCTCATTACGGAGTAAGGACCTAATAAAAACATAACTAAGGAGCCATTTTGGGAGCCGATACTCTCAAACCAGACCTTTTTATACAGATTTTGTCAAACTTTATCACCTTTCAAAGACATTTTTCTTGCCTACAGCCCCTTGAACAGAAAGGGCTGGGCATTGATGTGATGAGGGCTATATCATCCCAAAAGACAATCATGGTGATCAATTAGATTTAATGCTGACCCAGGTCTGAAATGATTGCAGGTGGAGCGAGTGACATTAATGGCTTGCCACGGATCCTATCTTACCTCATGAAAGTTGCTCCGCGTAAGCACCCAGCCCTAACGCGGCCCCTCCACCCGCTGGTCCCTGTAAAAATCTCAGGGTTATTGAGAGTGATATGAAATTTCTAAATGTCATTAATTGACACCTTTTCCCCCCTGAGCTGTCAGCTGTGAGACAGAAAGGTCACAGCTCGGGGGTGAAATATTTATATATATATTTCCAAGTCCTGTGAATTATGGCTGTCATTAACGAGAGGGAATGGATGGCGGGGCCCACTGAAAGCCTCCATCGATCGAAGCTACGAACAGGGATAGAAGTCGCCTGAGATGGGACGGGGTCACCAAAGAATACGGACTAAGGTGAAGGGTCCCTTGTGAAGGCTGAAGAGTGTTGGACTTTCTCTGAGGTAAGCTTTCATTTCGTTGAATAGCTCCATTAAACACAAAGTTACAGAAGGATTATTTTAATCGATCATCATTCAACAAAAGTGCAATACGCTCTCAGAAAAAAATTACAAAAATTGTACCTTTAGGGGTACAACAGCTTATCACTGGGGCAGAACCCTTAAATAGTAGTACCTTAAGGGGTATATTTTACTACTGTAAGGTACTAATATGCACCTTTTAGTTGTAGATATGGTACAAAGTTGTCCCTTTAAGGGTACTGTCCCAGAGTCAGGCTGTTTTTTGTTTTGTTTTTTCCCTGAAGGTACAATTTGAATATGATGGTAAAATATGTGTTGGATCATTTCACAAAAGACCAAAACAATGCCCTTCAAAAGTTTGGAAATGCCCTAGAAAAAAGGATACACTGTCAGTACAAATTACAGTTTTTACCAGTTTTGATTCCTTTATCGTCATTTTACAATTATTAAGTAGCAATCCTTGTTGTGCCTTCACACAGAACTTTAACAACAGTAATATAAAACAAATATGATACAATTACTTTTTAGTAGCTGAGGTGAAGTATTTCACATCAGGATATTGCACATCATTGAACTGCAGTGGCCCTACTGTATGTACAAGTAGTGCAGTTAAAATATGAACATCAATGCTATGATCATCTGTTCGATGAAAGTAGCTACAAGATGTTCTGAATTTATTAATTAATATTTAATAAAAATATGTTTTTAAAGTTGTTTAAGGGTTTGTTAGGGCCGGGTATCGATACAGATTGTCCTATTATATTATTATTCTAAATCATAAGCTGTTAGTTCGCTTCAGATTTTGTTTAGTTTCGATTTGATTCTGATTGATTTAAGAATATTTAAAAACAAAGTACAAATGGAACAAAATCTCAGATAATGATGAGAACCCCTTGATAAAAATATAGACCCGTATATACCCATCCTTTACTTTTATGTAGTTTATGTTGTGTCTTATCAATACAAAGTCATCACAAAATAATAAGGATTTATGCTGAAATTATCAAAAAACCCACTTTCCCTTGCCTTGGGCTGCATGACGCCTAGGGTGCTTTCAAACTTTCAGAGTGCACTGAATTACAAAGTCTGCTACTCAATAGAAAGTCAGAATAATAAATGTAAATGAAATAACTGAGACTTTTTAGCAGCCAAAGAATATTAAATTAGACATGAAACCAGCTGAACATGGTGATCCTGCAGCGATCATAACGCCACAGGCATGCACCCAACCAAACACTGCACAGGATGGAATGAGTCATAAAATGAACGTCCAGCATCTAAGCGACGTTGTGGCTATGCTGGGTGAACCCCAGCCTCTTATGGTCCCTTTGTTGTGTGACAGCTTTCAGGGTGAGAGGCGTTTAATTTCGGAGTGAATACCACACTACATAACCACATGGCATTTAACTTGAGAAATGGCTTTCTGCTTCAGCTGTCTGTGTTTTCATCATCAGGGCGGGCTGGTGGGGTGGAGGACGGGAGGGAGAGGAAATGGCTTTTTTTTTTCAGCTTCCTGATGCCATTAGACATCAACGCACAGCGGGCGCATGCGTCTTCTTGGTATGCGTGTAGTGTAGAGTGTTGCAAAGCATGTTACAACTGCAGAAACACACTGGGGGAGGGAGAGGTAGTAGTTGAGATAGCGGAGATCTTTATCTGTGGAGAAGAAAAATGTATAAATAGGCAGCGGGGAGATGGGGAGGGGGGTCTGCTAAAGGTCTGCTTTAAGACAAACCCAGCGCTGATTCAAATTCAGTTCAAATCGAGCCCGAGAGAGGACAGTCCCACTGAGGATGCACTCTATTATCATCCTGAGCCACGATTTGAGAGGCCATGTTATACATCAATGCTGAACCACAAATACATGAGCCTGCCATAATTTATCTGTCATAAACTGTTTAGAAACTGTATGACAACTAATGTTCTAAGGTAGGAATGCCAGTTCACATGATAAAGAAACATATTTCAGGAGCCATTCTCGAGTAATGACCTGTAAGTCTGCATTGCGGCTCAAAAAGCAAGATGATTTTTGTTGATGTTATTTCGTAAAAGTGACAATTATGATTTAAGGGCCTTTCTTGGTCTGAAACAACAGTAAAGTAAAGCAACGACGCAGAGCTCTGCTGATGTCCCGTAGGCAGATATCTAATGAGTTCATGATGTGGAGCAATAACTAATTACAGGCTTAGATTAGACATACAGAGGGGTGGTTGCCGACTGAGTCAGTCATTTTATTTATTTATTTCTTTCTTTCTTTCAAAGGCCTTGCCAAATGGAGAGAAACCAATCTAAACAACATTTTATGTAAAACCCTAAATCTCATTAGAGACATGCAGAAGGAGGGGGGAAATGTTTGACAGGGGAAAATGTTGAATCACTTCCTGTACCAGTAACACAGTAACTTTCATGTGGTGCGCAGCCTAATTAAGGGGAACGTTTTGGAGCGGCTCAAACTGGCATTACACTACCGAGACAAACCGTAAGTCATGAGACTGAACCTGAAGCAGTCCCAACAGTCCACCTAATGCTGGGTCACTGGCAGAAAGCACCTGACATTATTCTACCTTCTACATGACAGAAATATGGGCAAAGAATATGTACCCCATCAAGGAGATTTAGGGCACTTGTTCGATGGTGGCAGCCTTTGAGCCTCCTCCAATCAAGCCTCATGTCGAGTGAGTTTTCAAATATCTGTTCTGTCACAGTCAAACAACTCATTCTGTCGTTTGACGTTAAATAAAATGATGCAGGGGCACGCTAATAATGTATTATGATACAGCAGCATGCACTGCTCCTTAGTGCTCCACCATTTCATTTTTGTTTAGATAAAAAGGGCATTGAAATTGCACAATATCTATCTAAATACTAGCATGGCATGACCTCATCAAGGGAAATCAAGGCCAGACTGAAAGCAGATCTCCCAGTCATCATGTAATGTTGGGGCATTTCCCTGTGTAGAGACTTGTCTCTAACTAACCTTGTGCATATGGGAGTACATTTATATTTATGCATTGGGCAGATGGTTTATCCAAAGCGACTTACATTGCATTCAAGATCACGTGTTCCCTGGAAATTAAACCCATGACCTTGCAGTTGTTTATGCCATCCTCTATTATTTGAGAACACTGGAACAATGTTATGACCTGCCACTTATAGGTACACTACAGAAAATGTGTAATTTTTTTGTTTGAAATTAATGAAATACCAGTGCATAAAAAGACCTACAATGTCTATAAATGAGCTGTTGGGTTTAATTTGGTGAGAAAATTCAGGCTTGCATCAGTCTTCTTTATGAATTTATGTCATGTTTGCAAACAAAGAAAAATAAGTCCAACTACTATGCTATTTACTAGCTCAGTCAACTTATTTTTCAGACTTTCTTTGTACTATCAGTGATTTTGGTGTATCTAGCCAGATGTGCTATGATATTGTGATCATAGGCAACCTTGGGTCTACCCCAGATTCTCAACTGATGTAAAAAATATTTCCTTTGCAAGTAACTTGCAATTTCATGTTTTAACCACATGGTGCTGTAAAGCCCAGAATTCTCTATAGTAACTCAGTACATTTTGGCAGTTACACTCATTCACTATTACCTGTTTGCAAATGCAAAATGAAAAGTAAAAGGGAATCAATGTCACTGGGGAGAAATGTATTGGCACCTGTGCTGAACAATCATTGTGTCATGAAAATGCAGTTAAGCTGATGATATGTAGCATAGCTTGGATAAAAATCAAAGTATAAATCATGTTATTTTCTGCTTTGTTTAGTGAGGAGAAACATTATCAAATACCCCAGTCTATCTTGTGGAAACCAGTGCAGGATGTATGTTTGGGTCAGGAGGTTTAAAGCAACCCCACACTGGGCTCATATATGCAATGTTGATTGGACTTGGGCAAAAAAAGAAGAAAAAAAAACCTCACTGAGAATTAGTGGAGTAATTCCTGCAGTGGGACCTGCCTATAAGTGCACTAATCAATTCAGGTGCCCTTGTTACGCAGGAAGATTTGAGCCGCTTGACCGCTGATGAGGAAAAGAGGTAAGCGAGACTACTGGTTAGGGTGATGTGGATGGTGGAGAGGTAGTAGAGGAAGACAGGTTTTCACCGACTGACAGTTTTAACTCTTTTCAAAGGTACAGAGTGATTAATGAGGGCTTTTTATGGTGAGCGGGAGCAGAGGTTTGGGTGAGTCACGGGCCTGAGAGTATTGACATCTCCATTATTTACTGAGTGATTGGGGCAGCCGAAGGGCCCCTGATTAGAAAACAATAAATGCTGTTATTGGTGATCTAGGCCTAAGCAGGACACTTCAAATGCATGTCTGAGGTTTTCTAATTACTGTGGCCAACTGCACGCTGGACCGTGATAAACAAAAAGCAATAGAGTAGTCCCATGGGGGAGTGCAGGGGCAGTGGTCTCTGTAAGTGTGTGTGTGTGTGTGTGTATGTGTGTGTGTGTGTGTGTGTGTGTGTGTGTGTGTGTGTGTGTGTGTACGTGTGTGTGTAAATGCACTAAACATTTGAATGTGCATTAGAATACAATAAATGGTGCTGAAATAAATGAAAATCCCCAGAGAGCATATTCAGTGAATAGGTTTATTTTATATGCAGTCTCTCGGTTTAACAACTCTAAATTGTATTTTGACAGGCACTTACTATTAATCTGGCACCTGTATCAATAAATAACCACTTTAGCAGCTTATTTTCACTATTTATTATTTATTTATTTAACCCAAGGAGTAGTGGTGTGAGTGACAGGCCATTTGATGAAAATGTGCTGATTATTTGTTCCCAAACTTTATTAAGTGGGGTTCAGTCCGAAAGTAAAATCAGAGAGATGGTAACATTGCAGGCGAGGCATGCCATCGAAAAGTAGTAATAGTAACAGTAGTAATAGTTTTTGTTGTTTTAAAGCACATTTGATGAAATAGAAGCTTAACAGTTAGAGTAATACTGATTTAAACAACTGAAAGGTGAAATTTGTCATTTCTACATCACTTGTGACACCAACAGGAATTGCACATTTAATGACTCCCCCGCACAAAGATTTTTTTTTTTTTTGGGTCCCCAAGAGGAAAACAGCTTAGAAATATATATTTCGTCACACAGTTTTCGTCAATCGTGATAGCAATGACGTGGCCACATGATGTAGCACATCACCTAATAGACACTAGAAACATGTCACCAGGTTCTAATTGTCTGAAGAGAAGACAATATAGGCTTGTATGAAGTATGGCAAGGTGACACAGCATCTTATACATACGTGAACCTAGATGTTCCCTTTCGAGTAGAAACCCCACGCTGCATCATGACTTTTGACGCTGTGGGAACGTTAATACCCATGTTGCCAAATCAATTTGTGTGTAAGCACAAACCCATCAGGTTTGTGTGACACCCAGCCCCCTGATGCTGACGAGGGGGTGCACGGGCAGCCACACTGGCCCTTTGACCATCCCATATGGGCTTGCCTGGGGGTGGCTCGAAAAAGCCTCTGGCTCCTAGTTCGACGAGGCAAAAACTGCCTAAATGCTGCCATTTGTTTTTTGGCCACCTGGAACCTGTCGATGTCAGAATTTACTGCGTCACCGAACAGGCCGACAACGAAACCGGGGGGTCCAGGAGAAACTTTTTCTCCTTCTCTCTGATGCCATACAGTTTAAGCCACAGATACCTCTCCGTGACAACGGTCATTGCCAATCACGATTGGTGTTTCCCACACGTGCTTCAGACACCGGCTCACACAAGGGCATTCCCACAGCATCAAACGTCATGATGCAGCGTAGAGTTCAAAAGGGAACACAACATGTCTTGTTTTAAGGATGTGGATTGGTTAAGTGCTTAAATTTTGGATAAGGTTTAGGTAAAAACTAAAAATACTAGTTTAGGTACAAACATATATTTATTTATTTATTTTATTATGTCTTTTTTTCCCCTGGTGTGCTGCATTCGTAGAAATGTCTCCATTTAAATAAATACATATGCATTTTAATATCTAAATCATTCAGCCGATGTGACAAAATTATGATCGCTGGACTCCGTCTGCACAGAGGCAGAATAGTTCAGCAAACAGAAGCATCTTCACACATTCCTCCCGATGACATTTAGGCTTTGAGAAAAAGCCCACATCTTTAATAAGAACCAACCTTCTGATGCGATGAAATATTAAAGTCTAATTTTAAACATTATGATGGCTGACTTTCTGTCTGATTACAATGAAACATTTAAATTGTCACAAGAGGTAATTTTTTCCATATTAGAGCTAAGCGGGTAACAATATTTACAAACTTTTGAAATTAAACTTTAAATAGAAGTCAGATTCAATTTATTGTTTCTCAGAAATTCATTCACTTTTTTCTCATGTTATTCTCATTCCTATGTGCTATAATTTGTGAAGGGATGTTGTATAATTCTGCCTCATACTTAATTATTTTGCAACAATGGTTTCATTCAGAACAGCTTGATTAACATCTGCATATTAACTATAAGCAAAGGCTGGAGTTTTGATTCCTTTTTTGATTTGTATGAAGTAATTGAATTATTAATTCACCATATGCATATTTTAGAAATGGACATGCCTAATTCTATGGTAGGAGCAGCATATTGTAAAGCAATATGCCACACTAATCAGTGCATTACAGTTGTTTTACAGTGGGTAAGGGGTGTTTGTACACCATATAAAGCTCAAGAAACACTGGATTTTAGATGAAAACACAAACTGAAACCTGTCATTTTAGGGATAACGTATAGCAGAGCTTTAGTAGATATGGTGCAGGCAAGACTTTACTGTTATAATTGAGTGATATACTGTATAATTTTAGGGAAAATATTGATTTAAGTAAATAAATATTTCATAAAAAAAAAAAAAATCAAGCTATTTTTCACTTGATTTTTTTCCAATTTATGGAGCTTGTACCTAACCCAGTCTTTTCAATAAAGCAATTTTTTACCCCTGTACAGATTCAAAATTCGCAAACCAAATATGTTGCATCTTTGATCTTTTATTTTTGTCCATTTTAGCAGTTATGTTTCTGTACAATAATAAATCTGCAAAGCCAAAAGTATTGTTGCCTCCTTTCCTAGTTGAGTTGGAAAGCAATGTTTCTGCCAGCTGTTTTTAAGTGATGCTTGATAACAGCAGAATATCACTGCATATCACAAGTGACATCACAGATGGCAACACGCATGGCATCACATCATCAGTTGGTGACACAGTTGCCCAGAGTGAAAGTCACAATTCTTCCACTGATTGATTGATTGATTGATTGATTGATTGATTGATTGATTGATTGATTGATTGATTGATTGATTGATATAGTAACACTGGTTAATTAATAGGGCACTGAATATTTCAGCTCTGACAGGGTATTTATAAAATAATTTATACAGAGAAGACAGTGAAAGTCCTTACCTGTTGAACCTGAAGTGTAACTGCATTAAGACTTATTTTAAATATTTGTGTGTTTTTTCTGCTTTAAATACAGACAATTAGAAAATTGGCAAAATAATAAAAAAGGCACTTTCCATTTCAATTACATATATTAAAGGGCACCTATTATGCCCCTTTTTACAAGATGTAAAATACGTCTCTGATGTCCCCAGTGTATATGTGAAGTTTTAGCTCAAAATACCCTATAGATAATTGTTTATAGCATGTTAAAATTGCCACTTTTGAAGGATGTGCAAAAACACGCTGTTTTTGTGTGTGTCCCTTTAAATGCAAATGAGCTGCTGCTCCCAGCCCCCTTTCAAGAACAAGGCGGGGCTTCAAGAGCTCATGCGACAAATAAACAGGACAATCTCATGCACTGAAATGTCAGCGGTTTTCAGCTTCATTTCGAACTGGAGTTGGACATTAATGCCTACAGAGCCAGATAATATGCTGATAGAATAGAACAGGTATAGTTAAGTTTAATTACGGTTATAACTTATGTTGTCACCTAGCTTTTATGCAAGCCTGTTGTAGCGGATCCCATCCAAAACTTTACTGGTGAGTTTTATGAAGTTTATTGTACATCACACAAAGATGAAGTGTTCGTTTTCACACCAGAAAATAACTGTAAGAGCTAAATTAAACAGTACAAGAAGTGCACATTAAATTCTTATCCATTAACTCTCTCTCTCCCTTACATTATCATCAACATACACAGCGAATTACACAAAACCACTCGTTACAACTAACAGTAAACAAATATATACAGATTTTATGCCTTTTCTCTTAATAAACTGGTAAACTTTATATCCCTTAAACAACTCAGATGACCTGTAATAAGGTGCACGCTCTCCCTTTCATTACTGCCTGTGACCACTATCAATCTGGAGACTGTAAGCTGGATCATGAACATTTTGAACTGATCCATCCTCGAGTATCAACTTTTTAGCAAAACCTGTTTTGTATTGTCCCTTTGTATTGACCCTCGTTCACAAAGCAGTCTGGTGTAAAATAATTTGCGCAACTATAAATGCATTTAGGTACATGGGGGCGCATTCCCTTCAAAAATAAAATAAATCCACTGCGTTTTCAGCAGCTCTGATGTCAGTACATGAAGACTGTTATGTTCACTCTTACATCCAACAACAAAACACCTGAGTTGCTTACGAGACATTCTTGTCGCTACAGCTGCTCCGGCGGAAACAAAACAATGGTGGACTGTGTTCAGCTCACTCAGGACGGGTCTATGCTAAAACTGCAGTGTCCAGTGTCGTGGGAGGGGCCAGTGCAAAGTGACATCACTTTGCCCAGAATATGCGAACGGTATAGTACTATGTAATATTAACAAATAATAATATTTTATTTAGAAAAGAAGCATACAACTGATAATATATTATGTCAAAAACATTCTATTTCAAATAAATGCTGTTCTTTTGAACTTTCTATTCAACAAAGAATCCTTAAAAATCCAGAAATTCCAGCAGCAAAACTGTTTTCAACATTTATAACAACAACAACAAAAAGCCTGCTGAACAGACAGCTTTATTACAACAATATTACTGTTTTACTGTATTATTTGATCAAATAAATGCAGCTTCGGTGAGACTTCTTTTAAAAACATAAAAAAATGCTACAAACCCCTAACTTTCGAACTTTTATATATGGATTAACTACTAAATGGATGCAAGTCTTTATTGGCCTTTCCCATTCTGTCTAATCGTACGATTGTGAGTCTGCTGTGAAGTCTGTGTGCACAGGTTGGGAATTTTTTTTTGAAACAGGCATCAGTATGTTTGACGGGTAGGAAGGCAGGAGATGGAAGCTTTTCCACACTGGATTTATGTCAAGCCCAAGCCCTCCGAAATAGCTGTTCTCCACCCTCCCAGGATTTACGTGTCACTTAATGGGCAGAGACAGGCCCGTCCTTGACAAGTACACCTGTCAGCCAGCCGTGAATGACAGGGCCAAGTCACATCGTATCCTTAAATTCCCCTTGTCAAAACAGAAAAAAAAGAATAACATCGAAATCAAACCTGCAAGCAAGTACTAATCAACTCCCGCATGCCTTACACAGAGAGAACAGGGAGTGAGTTTATATAAAGGAGAAGTGCGAGTGTGTGGGTGTGTGCCGCCCACTGCGTTGTAAAGGACTGACGTGCCACTGTATTGCACTGATCTATGCAGGGGGACGGACTGATAATAACATGATGGTTCTTTATACAAAGTTTGACGATATCGATGCTTAACAAATAGTTTTAGTATGTGCACTGTTAAATCTGATCTTTAGGCGTGTAAAATGGCATATTGGTAAATGACGTATAAGAGTGTCCACGATAAAGAAAAGGAAGAAAAAATGTCAAATGTTCTTTTTAAATCATTTTTAATCCATAAATATATTTAAGCTTTTGGATAGTTGCATAATATTTTTCAATGTGAACTAATCTTGCCATGTTAATAAAAAGGTCAAATTTCCTGATATTTTAAGAGATTTTATGGACCTATCCAGAAAGTCATGAGGGTCTGCAGGTGTCCTCTCTATGATATCAATTCCTGTTTTATGTTTTTGCATGACGACTTCGATTGGACGAGACAAAATGAATTTCACATCAGAAGTTAAAAACAAATTCATCTTGGAAGAGGTGTATTCAAAATGTTGTATTTATGAATTGTATTTTCAGTGCATTTTGAAATAAAAAGGCCTGAGTGGCACATCATTGACCAACGTGACTGAGTAATTTGTGGGGGACCAGCAATCCTCTTTAACCAGAGCCAAGAGGCAGTAGCAGTGAGAAGAGTAAATAGCCCAGTCTTTCCTTTAAAGAGCGCCTCAGTGTCAGGCGCTTTAAGAGAGCTCTGCAAAGTTATCACATCATGACAGCAACAGCCAGGAGTGTCTCCTCTCTTTCGACTCTTTAAACAAAATATCGCTGCGCAGTAAAATTGATGACGCCGTTGAGTTGTGTTCACTTTTTTCTAATATCTTCAAAGGAACGCTGCTTCACAGCGTGGAAATGGAAAGAGATTTTGACTCCGTTGCCTGTTTGTGTGTGTGTGTGTGTGTGTGTGTGTGTGTGTGTGTGTGTGTGTGTGTGTGTGTGTGTGTGTGTGTGTGTGTGTGTGTGTGTGTGTGTGTGTGTGTGAAGGAAAAACATACTGCTAGTTGCTTTCTAAAAGATGATTAATGAAAGATATAACTTAGACTCTCTGAAGCAGGAGAACCTGTGTGAGCCAGTCTCAGACTGATTGTAAAGGGCTTGTAGACTAAAGGCTGTCAGAGAGCAGTATCTCCTATTTTCAAGATTAATGAAATTCAGGCAGAGATCAGAGGAAAGAGGAGTTACTCTGAACCCCTGATTTGGGATCAGATTTTTCCCCCCTCAGAAAGAGTGTCTTTAACCGTTATCTGCTGTAAAGCCATTACAGTGACATGCTCATCGATGCTCGGCTCCTATCAGCACCCTCCAATGTCCTAGATGTCAACAAGACGCATCTTTGTGACCTGCCCATTAGAATGATGCCTTCAATATAAAGAGAATTTGCTACTCACAGGGCATTCGAAATACAGTTAGATAGACAAAGCGTGAGGAAGAGTGTGTCTTGGGAAGTGTGTGTGTGTGTGCATCTAAAGAAGTGTACGGGTGACACATCCTTGGCATTGCGCAGCTCAAAACCTCCTCACAGAGCGGCACACCAATTCTGCAGAGCGACAGGATTGACTGTGACACCCGGCAGCCCAGTCCTGCGCTATAAAAAGCCTGCATATGCTCTTCTCTTGGGTGGAGAAAAAAAGCGAAAGAGAGTGAATGAGTTAGAGAGATACAGACGCAACTGAGTGAGAGGCCGTGTATGTGCGGACCATTCCGTTCCATATGGGGAGGCGGACCCTCGCGCCGCTGATGGACAGGCGGGCCGAGATGGCCCATCTGCGCCTTTTGCAGGTGTTTCCAATGATTATATTATTAGCTCTATCCGCTCATCTTTGAGTTTTATGGGCTTTTTAGTGTCCCCTGCCTTAGTGTGAGGGGAGAAGAGAGGTAAAATATATCCAGCAACACCACCATCTGTCTCCAGCAAGACGCGCATGCCGTCTTCAAGGAAACAGGGGCTTTATTCCACTTTTATGAGGGCATAGCTTTTGATTTCATTTTTCATTGCTGTGATTTTGTGTGTGTGTGTGTGTGTGTGTGGCTATGTGTGGGTGGGAGCATGCATGCAGCCATATGTTGAGCGGGGATAAGCTGGGGAAATGTTTTGACTACGAAGTAAAACCATTAGCAAGTAATGCTAAAAATAATGGCAAATTAATTAATATCATCGTCTGTTGCCCTTTGTGAAACAGAGACACAAAGCAAGGATCGATCAACAAGGGCCCATCAACACAAGCTTTTTGAGGCTTGTGTGACTTAAGAATCATGACATGCTTTATTTTCTAACTCTCTTGTCCGGTTGCATGAACAAAGCAAAAATCGAAGAAATTCTTAGGAAACAAACAAATAGTAATGATTCTGCTAACTATAAGTAACTTTGCAACTATGTCAACTTATTCTACTAACCCAAAGCTAACAGTCTACTAACACTCTAATGAGAGTTAGTAAACATGTTGGTGCAACGCAACTTATAGTCAACAGAATGTGTAAAAGGGACCATCAAAATAAAGTGAAACCAAAAACTTTGTTTACAAGTTAAATTCAAATTAAATTATTAATTTAAAACCCTGACCTTTGTGTGCATTAGCAATAAATATGAAAACACAAAATACAATTAAATACTCATTAAGTTTCAGACCAAACATTTTTTAGCTGCTGATAAACTCATATTTGCCATAAATTGCCATGAAAATATCTATTGATAAGTCAAATGCAGTGTTAAATGTTTCAGCTTGAATATATTATGAAAATATTTGTATTCAATATTTGTAGAAAATGTACTCTAATGGTTTACTCAAGTTCCTGTCATGCTGTAGAAATGTTTATAGAACACATTCAAATAATTTTAAATGAATTAAATTTATATTTGCCATAAACTGAAGAAAATAGATTGATGAATATAAATATACAATTGTTTTTGTTCAATATTTGTACAAATTGAGTGGAATTAGCCTATTCAATTGTCTTCCTGCCGTGCTGTAGAAATGGTTATGCTACATATTAATATGAATATGCTGCACAACCTTAAAGGTGCATTAAATAATTCTCATCATCAATAAAATGTCTTGCATATAACGGGGAAAAAACGAATGAACTTGAACTAATTAACTAAAACTAACTGATTGGCCTAATAAAATATGTTGGAATCTACTTGAAGTGTGGCCTCATGGGGTCCGACATATCGAGATCACCAGGCAAATGCATCCGCACCACGTGCTAGTTAAAGTCAATTATGAATGCAATATCGGACAGCAAAACATGCATAATATTAATAAGTGCATCCCTAACCACCCATATTACTAGGCTGTTGTCAGCATCAGTCCTGTATATCGTAGCAATCAGATTACTTTCATAGAGTGCAAAACACACCTCACGCTCTAAGAGATGACAGCAACAACAAAAAGCTCTTTATACTGGAAAGCGAGTGATACAGTGAAGAACGTTTATAATCTGCTGCTAATCTCAGCGGATTACGGGAGAAAAGAGCGTCTCCCTCCGCAAATTAGACGGAAAGTATGTTTTTGTTCTTTTGTTGCAGCACTCTTCCCGTCTTCATCCCCCTCTCTCTTCCTCCTTCTCTATCATATTCGGCAGCAGTTGATTTTTGTATTCCTCTTTGTCACGCTTGCTGCTTCATGCTGCAGTGGAGGATGTTTGGTAATGGCCATTTAGACTAATCAATCGGTCCCTTTGAAGTCAGAAGATGAAAGAAGTGTTTGACAGCTAATGTGTGTCTGTCCCATGACGTGAACTGCATGCCAATGTCAGTGCTTTGAAGGCAAAAGGACGGGCACATCAAGTTGAATTTATCCTCCTCAGAAAAGATACACCTCAGCTGAGCACTGCCGCAATAACAAGTGTCAGCCCTCTCTCTTCTTCCTCCCTTCTCTCCCTCTCTCTCTGTTTTTCTACCCCTCATTCCCTCTCTCTCTGTGTTATATATCTGTCACATACCTATACCTCCTATGCAGCTCGTGCCATCTTCTATTCCACGCTTTCCCGCCGAAATGTGTTCAAGTAAACATTTCACGCTTGCTTATGCTAAGGAGAAGTGGCAGCTTCAGGTAAGTGACAGGCTGAGATCTAACAGAGGTTTAGACCGATATTGATGAAGAGAGTTCTCTTTCTTCCCCCTCCACGGTTCTTCTCAAAGCATCCCGGGCTCATCCATAACGATGATAAGCTCATTTCTTTCATTTGATTTTGGTAAACAGAAAAAAAGTAAACACAGCTGAATGTAAAGGTCTGTATTGTGATGAATGTAGTATTCCACATGTATGTAACGATTATAAAATGGTACAAGAGTGGAATTTTGAGTGAAAGAATTTACAAATGTTTTCTTTTAGATGTCTTCTGAAAGGATTTAAGCCACTGCATCTAACAGGTAAAATCCTTAAAAACAGCTGTCACTATCCATTAATAGTGTACAAAATAATGTCTACAAATGTCCAGTGAAAATGTTTTCGTCAAAACATTTTACGAACTGTTTTATGTATTTATTTGTATTTTGTAAAAAAAAAAAAAAAAAAACTTGATTTGTGTGATTAGGCAGTTTCCAATAAATATTAAATACACATCTAAATCAAAAACAGACAAATTTATGTTAAATATACAATTATATTGTAACACTTTAGTTTAGGGTCCATTTCTCACTATTAACTAGTTGCTTATTAGCATGCATATTAGGTTATTGGCTGTTTATTAGTAATCATAAAGCAAATGTTAATACCTTATTGGATACCTTACTGACTATTAATAAGCAGTAATTATGAGTTTATTCAGGCGAAATTTGTAGTTAATAGTTAGTTAATAGTGAGATTTGGACCCTAACCTAAATTGACTGATATTGTAAATTTAAGGAATGTTTTTGTAATTTTGTTAACGTCATTAACATGAGTTATGTAAAAAAAAAAAAAAAAAATAGGACACAAATATTAATATTATTTTAACCATTTTTACTATGTTTAATTTGAATGTTAATTCAGTAGATTGCATGTGAAAACATGCCTTTAAAAAAACTATACTGGTGTGCATCTTGAGACAAAACAATGGCACTGACTTATTTTAAGGTATGTCATTGCAAGTTGCTTTCAGCTGAAACAGCTCAATCATGCATTTTAGTCTGAGACTAGGCTTAAGCCTTGTCTGGCATGTATGATTTTACATTTAAGACCGGTCATGCATTTTAATTGCTGGATAAATTTCGAAAAGGTCAAGAGGTGAGACAGGCCAGAATCGTATTTTAAGTGGAAATGCAGAGATTTGGTGTGTAGAAATTGATACTTGTCAAGTAAATGTTATGTTAGATAATTGTGTGTTTATTAATCATATCTAAATATAGGATTTGTGCTTGTAATGTTTATCAAAAAAATAGCCATCAGACACTAGACCGTACAGCTGTTGAGCATTACCACGAGAGACAGTTAGAGGACGCAGTGCACAGCATACACCCTGCTCTCTCTCAGAAACACATTATTAGCTGTAACTATGCGCAGACAGCACACACACACCACGGTGGTCCCTGAACCCTGCACAGGAATTCTGGGAAAGCGGAGGCCTCCTCCTGCAGAGAAACATGAGTGCTGAAGTATGTAAAAGGAAGTGATCTGTGGCTCTCCTACATGGTCGCCCAGCGGGGTGGCTGTAAGGTTTTTATGACTTTCTGCACAGAGAGGCCTGGGTGCTGCTGCACAACGCTACACCTCCTCCTCACCGCCAAACAGCTTTTCCTTTTCTCTCTGTCTATCTTTCATTCACTCCTTTACAGGTCTTACAGTAACGGCAACGTCTCCACACCGCAGTATAACACGTGTGCATAACCTAAACCACATGTAGATCAGAGAAAGAGAAAGTGAGTATGCATGAGAGATAGTGAGAGAGAGAAAAGAAAAGAGCAAGTGAGAAAGCAAGGTAGACGGCAGGATAAGGATCTTATGGTTTTCATTTCATGCATATTTGTTTATAGAAATGCCAGATAAATATTACATCACTGCATCTTTGCTTGTCTTGGAGTCATTTCTGTGGATGTCCTTAACTATGTCATCCATCTAGCGGGTTTTGTCCCATATTCGGTAAAATAATCAGGGAGATGAAAAGGGTTATCCTATTAGTTATTGTGAAGTATAGGGTCTTGATGACAAAATAAATGAAAAATGTACATCTTTGCTGGAAATGTGTATACGTAGTCTGATAACCCAAGGATATAAAAACATTTTTAACATGGCTACATATAAAGAAATATCATGTGAGGTCAATTTCATTTTTTCACTGAGATCTCGAATACCAAACACTTCCTTCAGTGTCAGTGCACATGCAATTTCCCAGATTAAAATAAACATGATTAAAAGTGGCATCTCAATATGTATTCAAAATCAAAGTGAAAAGTTTTAGTCTCCAGCTAAAGAAATCTCTGACAGGTAATACTACTACTGTACAATACTCACCTATAAATGTTTCCTCAAGAACGAATCCATGAAAATTGCTAATAGTCTTATAAAACAAGCTCTGCTATTGAGGAAGTCATAACAGCATGTGCTGTATTTTTCACTCTTGCTTCCCGAAATCTAAGTCCCTCACACAAAAGAGCTGCGAATAGGGTGAGGATGTGATCGTCTGCTCCTTTTCTTAAGTACTGACTCGTTCTCGCAACATTTCCTCCCTTTCTTTTACCCTCTTCCATAAGCCCCTCTGAAAATATCCCTGCGCTAGTAACATCACAAAGGCTTACTTATCTCAGTATTACCTATTAAAGGTTTAGATCCCAGCGTCTTTGATAAACACTCTCAATAAGGGTTTATCTCCACAGCCTTATCAAGCTCTTGACGGTTCCTCTACCCTCACTAGAGTAATTTGTTAATTAAAGTGTCATTTCAGAGAGGAAATATGGGGTTCGTCATTCAAAGAAAGATACAAAGAACTTTGCAAGACTGTGCAAAGCATATGTACTATTTTCAATATATTATTATTATTATTATTATTATTTTCTGCCTGGATTAGGGTAAGCCCTCTTACAGTCTGTTGTGGCCAGTGAGCTTTAAGAAGTGAAGGGACATTTTGGAGTCCAGAGGAGAAGAGAAGGAGGAGGAGAAGATGAGATGAGAAGCGCAATAAATAAAATGGTTGCTTTCTAAACGAGGCCCGCGGAGGATTGGCTTTTAACGCCCGCAGCCTCCGTCAGCACTTTGGGCGATTTGCGTGTGATTTCATTAGGGGTGAAAATAACACCACAATGAAGATGAAAATAGACTATGGAAAGTGTAGCATGAAAAAAAAGACTTGGGGAAGACAGTTGAGAATGAGATAAACAAAAGTAGCAAATCTTCCAAACTAGAGCAGAACATTGTGTTTTATGTTGAGTTGCAAGCATAAAAATAAAACTAAGGCATAGAGAAATGACATAAACCGTGTAAAATATAAAACTGATAAGCAAGGTAGATTTGAACTACAATAGGGGATTTAAAATATGCCATAGACTATCATTTATTTAGTTTATTGAGATTAGTGGAGGTAGAAACTTACTCATCAGATCGCCTGCCAGGTTATGTCAGATCTGAACCGGCTCTTAATATACAGTACCTGCGGCCACTTTGCCGTTCTGTGCCTTTTTTTTTCCTTCTCTCTCTTTGTTCTTTCTTCTACCCCGTCTCTTTTTTAGTTTAAATGAGCAAATACAGGGTTCCTTGTGCCTTGAGCATCTTTTGGCCTGGTGACAATGTGTGAGACGAAAAGATTTATGCACACAGGCGCACAGATGCAGAGGGAAAAAGATATGCGAGATCAAATGGAGAGGCATGATAACACATGAAATACGACTCCCCGGCCTCGTAAATTAACAGTCGGGAGAAGGTTGTCATTATTCGAACTGCATTTAAGACCATGGTATGGAACCCAGATGGTAGGGGAGAGATAGTTGGGCTGAAGTTTGAGTAATTGATGACTTAAAAATAAACCGGAGGGCTCATCTTGGGAGGGAAAGGAAGAAGAATTACCCAACACAACAAACATGTAGCATTGGGGTCAAGAGCATAGCATGAGCTCCCTGACTCTTTCTCTCTTCAGACGAGAAAGCATTAAAGATTAAAACAGGGACAGAGAAATAACACTTTGGAAAGTGGGAAAAGTTATAAAACTTTCCTCGGGCTGATGCAATCGCATCCAAACAACACCTCAATGTTCTTGTCTTAAGCGTGAAAAAAAAAATGTAGATAATGATGTCTAAAATATTTATTAATTTATCGATTATACTGTATTTAATTATTCTAGCTTTTATACTTTAATATCTACACTAATATATATATATATATATATATATATATATATCAAAATGATTAATTACAACTAAATGACATTTCAGTTATTTATACTCAACAGGAAGGTAGTGCTTGTACATGTTTAATGTGAGACTAGTGACAACAGGAAGCTGTTAATCTAAAACAGGACTGGTTTTAGTTGACGAGGGACGGTCGATAAAGAAAGAAACAGAAGAGAGAGAGAGATACAAAAGTGTTTATAGATGGTAACCCTCCTTGAATTGTACAAAAGCATATGCTTATCAGCTTCCGATTGATTTTAAAGCTGTTGCATTGGCTTAGAATTCACATTTTCAAAAGTCTGTGTGGTGTAAATGTTTACGGTCGCCATTTGTTTGTTGAGTTTAATGTATAATGACATGTCTCTCCAGACCTGACAGTTAAAGAAAGACTTCTGCACACAAAAAAAGTGATAGCAGACATGTAAGGAGAAAAAAGGAGAAAAGGCATGTGCAATATGCTGTCCCTGACATATAAACTGTCTATCATTTCCTTTTGATTGACTCTCTGTTGGATTGGTGTTTTAGAGCCCTGACATGTTATTAATAAAACAGTCTCTAATAGAAATATCATTCCCTTATTTTTCAATCAGCCACAACATCGTTCTAAATCTGCAATGCGTGACTTTAATTAAAGATTGATGGGATGACCATTCATCTGAGGCACCGTTGATCTAGTAATTAAAATGACAAAAAAAGATTTATTTATAGAAATTATGTTTAACTTTTCCCTTCGCTGTCAGCAGGCCTACAGTAGGTTTCTGCTTTAATGAGAGAAGTCAGCAAATGTAATTCTTCTTTTTTTCCTCACAATGAGAACTAGAGCATCAGCATAAGTGGTTGTTCATATTCTATTTGAGATGTATACATACTTTTGAGTATAAATACATTCTCTTTCTAGCGTAATGATCATCCATGCCACAGTTTCCATTACTCAATCAAATTTTTCAAATAAGTGAAACTTTGGCTTTCATTGACCTTAGTTCAGCAGTAATCATAAAGAAGAAGGGAATACAAACAAAATAGCTTTGCATTTTTATTTTGGTTAGTAATTATGTAGTCTCTTGGAGTTTGACAAGGCCTCTAATGAGTTCTCCGAGGACCTCTTTTATTTGTTTGTTTGTTATTTTTAAGCTTGATTAAGTCCCATGCATTTAGCTAGCACAATTAAACCGAGGGGGGATACAATATGAGCTTAACTTGGTGTGTTTCATTCACTTTTGTTTGAAACACAGGTTTAGCTCAGTAAGCTAAATCATTACTTCTGTGAGAATGGCTTTATAGTATGAGTTATAAACGTACATGTAGGATATTAGGTCAGAAATTGACATGGACAAATTATTATAATTAATCTAAATTATGTCGTGGTACAATCTGTGATAATATAACAGGGGGTGTCTAGGAATTGAACTTTTTCCTTAAACAGGATTTTAAGTTTATTTTAAACTGGTAGATAATTATTGAACAACATAAAACATCGTCCAACAATTAAAATCATAGCAGACAGTATGTGTTTTGTTTGTGTTAGTTTCATGATTGTGTCAAATGTCAGCTTATGTACTTTGTTCAATCTTTTTCAGTCAAGTGGAAGTAAATGAGAAAAGTATTTTTTACAACCCTTCCCATCTACTCAAACATGATATTTCTAGGGTTTTTATTTCATTTTATTTTATTTTAACATTAAGGTGAAGATTTCAATTACTGTTCAAAAGTTTGGGGTTGGTGAAAATGTTTTTTGAAAGAAGTCTCTTATGTTCACCAGGCTGCATTTATTTAAATAAATAACAGTACATTGTGAAATATCATTAAAGTAAAAAAATAATAAAATAAATGTAATTTATTCTTATGATGGCAAAGCTGAAATTTATTCAGTTTTCAGTGTAACATGATCATTCAGAAATCATTTTAATATGCTGATTTGATGCTCTAATAAACATGTTTATATCATTATGCTTGGTATTTTTGTGGATAATGTGATAAAATTTGTACGTTTCTTCCGGAAGAACAGAAAGTTCAAAGAACACCTATTTATGATCGAATTGTTTTGCATTTGTTGTATTTTTTCATTTATATGATATAATCTTTTTTGGTAACACGATATATGTCTTTACAGTCACTTTTGATTTGTTTTAATGAGTCCTTGTTGAATGAGACTATTGTTTTCATTATTTAAAAAAAAAAAAATTAACATTATATCAATTTAAACAAGTGAATCGGCTGATGGATGGTGGTGGTCCTATATGATGGTGATTTCATAAATGTACTTAAGTTTTAAGTGGTTGTGTACCTAATTTCTGAAAGTGTTACAACCATCCCTATAGTCTCTCCCAAATCTCTTTAAAGCTTTACATTTTAATTGTAGTAAGTTTTCAGAAGGCATTATTTCAGAGAGTCTAAAGAGAAACGTTTAGCAAATTATTTCTGACAAGAGCTTTGACTTTGATGGTATTGAAACTGTCGCGGCCTGATTGACACTGAAAAGCACGGTGCGGCTCTTTTGTACCCTGATTCAAATAGTCATAAAAATGCTTGGATATGCTACATAGCAATCTGATGTATTAATACAGATTTAAGTGGACAGCCATATTCTGACTAAAGACATTTTAAAACTATGAATAAACTATCATTAACTCTCACTTGTGCCACAGACAATGAATCAGTTCAGCTGAGTTCCAGCCACAGTGAATTAATGATACAGATCCACCATCTGTAAATTCCCCACAGACTCAGTAAAACAGGCAGCCATCATCGAATCTCTTTCCTACTGTTCGGTGGCAAACTTCCCATTCCCCTGCTCTCCGTTTTAATGGATTCCTGCAACACGGGTAGATATGCATTCGGTTCTGGTTCTGAGTCAAAGCAGGAAAGTAAAAGAGCACAAAAAGATGTATTAAATGATAATAATGACTGATGATATTTCTTCTTTTTACCTAAGAAATGACTTTAATAGCACAACGGTCAGATGGTTTGCAAGGCTGACAGAATTATTAAAAGAGAAAGACTTGAAGGATTTCCTTACATTTATCGGCCAGTACATCACACCCTCTCTAGCCTTTAATATATAAATGTAACGGATCCCACCGATGTCTGTTTTATTATTTTATGCTATTAAAGCCCTGGGCCCGCAGATCCTGAGTTAATTTCAAGACAGAGTTGGCAACAAAGAGTGGGGGAAAAAAGCCTCAGCAGGATTTATAATCTTTTCCCTACACTTTTTTTTCTTTTCCTTTTTTTTTTTTTTTCTCTTGAAATCAGGATAATAGAGGCAAGCAGGATCCTGTGCTGACCAGAGTGGAAATGGAATCAGTGGCTTCCCATCTCTCTCCCCCCGACTTGATAAAAACATAATACGTCTTATGATGAATGTTGTTATAAAGCACACCTGCGATAAGATTCAAGTATTCATATTTTCCATCATGTTAATGCTGGAAGATAAACCGAGCTAGTCTCGCCAGTGTCCACCTCAGTGGTTCTCTCAGGCCCGTGAGCAGTTGGCCCATTTTTCTATGTCGTCATGCTTAACGGATAGTGCTGTTTCTGGGTGTAGATGTCAGGTACGTGCATACACTGGACCAAAGTCCTATTGAGATGATAATAAAACCATGAGCGGTGAGTGGAGGCTAAGCTGGGTGAGAATGGATACCAATTGTGAGCTTGCTAATGAATGATCCCACAGAAAATCAGGCGTCTGTGTACGTTTCATCTCAAGGTTATTACTGTTATTAACTAGTTAGTTAAAGTGTGTTGCATATTTAAGCAGTATCACACCATCAGGATTTCAGCAGATTTTTAGTAGCATTTGCATAGTTCCGAATAAAAAAGTAATGTACAGTAACAAATGTACAAACAGTAACATTACCATTTGAAATTGTAAATTTCACTAGCAGACAACTTAAATGTCTGTCAACATAAAACAAGTTACAGACTGATTTGAGGCAGCAACAAATCTTGCTGGCCCACTGAAGTGCTCGAATGAACTTATTTGACATATTTAGACATTTTATTTGATAACTTCATCCTTACGTGTCACAGTTGTTGCCGAGATTGTGAAGGTCAGTGGGTATTGTGTGTGTGTGTGTGTGTGTAAGTGTGTGTGCGTGTGTGTTACCTGATGGTTTAGTGGTAACAGGAGATGTTTCCTATATTACACTACAATATTACATATTACATTATGTATATATTACATTACACAAAAAAAATAGTTGACTGAATGATTCGACGACTCACTCATAAATAAAGTCACTTGTTTCATTCCTGAATGAATCTGTGTTTTGATTGAATCAGCTGTGTGAATCATTTGACGAATCACTCAAAAATACAGTCGCTTATTTAACTCCTGAATATAAATTAGTGCTTCGTACAAATCATTTCAGTGAATGACTTGATGACTTGCTCATAACTGAGTGAACTGGTAATTTGAAAGAATGAGTTTAGTGAAGGATTTGCCGACTCACTCATAAATAGTCACTTGTTTAACTCAGCGTTTTAGTTGAGTTAACACTTCGCTAAACTCATAAATATGGTCACTAGTTTTGTTCCTGGATGAATCTGTGTTTTTGGACAAATCACCTGAGTGAATGCTTCAATTACTCACTCAAAAACAGTTACTTGTCGCCATCTTCTGGTATACTGATGTTACTTGTAGAAAGAGTAACTGAAAAATTCCCATAAATAATACACATACTGTCCAGAACAAACAGACAAGAGGAGTGATAAAAAGTGAAACTGTATACGAACTGGCCGGAACAAACTGTTGTACAGGCTACTTTTATTTATTTATTTAAATATACTTCTAGACTTCATGTGACTTGTGAATCACACAGAGGCATTAGGGAGAGTGAGAAAGACAAAGTTAGCTTCCTGTTTTCTTTGCTCATTTTCAACGGTTCTTCCTTTTTGCTTTTACGGGTCCCTGGAAGTGACACTAGCAGCTGTGCACCATAAACAAAATTCCCTCTTACCCCCTCACCAACTCTCCACGGCCTCAGCAACCCCACCCCTATCCATTCAAACTATAGCAAACAAGTCAACCCAAATGCTGGCAGCTGCAAATGTGAGACTCTGTCACCTGTGCCTCGTAATGCCCCCACATGCACTCCCGGCATGCTCTCATCAGCCCCTCTTGTGTACCCCTCAGACTAGGCTGGCGTCTGGCGTGGTAAGAGGGATGACTCTCTCGGCACATCCCTTCCTCCGCTCAGCCCGTCTCCACATCAGCCCCTTCCCATAATTCCTGGCCTACTGGCATCACGGGCCCAATTAGGATGACACATCCTATCAGGGAGCTTGTTTTGCATAGTCGAATACAAATGACTGTCGAAGTGAAATGTTTTCATAAACTTGCTAGAATGAAGACAAAGCCGGCTGTTAGTTTCTGCCAAGGCTGTCATGAGGAGAATGAACACGTCAAATGATATTTCAGTTCAAGCGATTTGGGCTTTTTTTATTTTTACCCTTAATGTGTTGTTTTAAGCATTCACTGGGTTTTGGAGTCGACTAGGGGTCTTTAAATTATTAACGTGCTTGCACCAAATATTTTATTTTAACACATTTGTGTTCAGTTTTTTTCTGAAATTAATCCCTAATGCCTGCATCACTCATAATTATAATAGAATGAATAATTTAATTACTGCTTCCTCACCAAAAAAAAAAATCAATATTCACCACCCAAACATTTAAATTTCTAGCTTTTATTTGTCCTCTAAAACTGTCTTTAGCTAAATGATACTGACCCTTTGAATCTTTTAACAACGTAATCAATAAAGCATGTTTATGCAAACCTTGCAGAACCATCAGTTTGGGACTTTTGAAAAAATATGACCCTGGCTGCAGCTTGCTAAGTGCAGAGCGCTAGCACTAAATCTCGGGAGTTAAAGTTTTACTGGGGCGTTATGGGTAAAAATGCCTTGTCAGCCATCTGCCACATTCTCTCCCGACGTCCATATTTCCAGAGCCGCTCAACTCCTGAGAGGGACCTGTACCATCACCGTGGGCCGTACTCCACCATAACAGCTCAGCTATTGCGCCGCACATCCCCAACATCAACACACTCCATTAAAGGCACCCGTGACAGGCCGAGAGACTGATTCTTCTTTTTGCTTTCCATTTTTTAAGCTTTAATGAATAGTGATAGCACTCCTGTCAGAATGACATCCTGACATAATGTATTATCAAAATAGGACCAAATATAGTATAAATACATCAAATTTCATAATAATTCATGACAGGGCTGATCCCACAGATCTTGATAAATGCTAATCATTGTTGATTAATCAGGCCGTAATCCTCTGATCCTAAAAGGTTATACAGTTCATTGTGGAGAATTAGCTGTCTCATGTCCCTTTATTCTGAGATGGAAATCACGGACAAAAGAACATTTATAACGTGCCCTCTTTCGCCTGACTCTCAGGACAGGGATGTTTTTAAGTTCTGTTTTGGAAAATTATGACTCACATTAGGTCTTATTCTGTCTCTCTCTCTCTTTCTCCTCTCCATCTCTCTCTGTCTAACTAGTTCTTTGTTTTTTCTCTCCGTCTCATCTATGACAGCTGGCTCCTTCCAAGTCTGCTAAAGTATGTCTTATCTACTTAAGCTTCTTGAGTGCTGATCAAAAACACTCTTTTTTTGCACTGACATGCTTCTTTCCGAACAGACTTGTAAGTCAATAATGCTTGACTCTATAGATATATAGAACTACTTTGTATTTGACTTTTTAATATATGATATGTAAGTGTGTGTTTTTTATTTGTATTATTTTTTACCATTTTGAATTTCTGTAAATAAATGTCACTCACCAAAAAAGCTTGTCGCCCCCTACAGGACAAATGAAGTGAAGTGGTGACACAATTTACACTTGAATATAATAAACTGCTAAAATCTAGACCCTTATGTGTGCAAGTTGCAGCTGACAAAGTTTTCAAGAAAGAGAAAAAATAAATGTATACTTGCATCAGCAATGATGCAATGATTTAATCAAAAGTGACAGTAAAAACTTTTTAATTGTTTCAAAAGATTATATAGATGCATCCTGCATTTCTATAGTTATAATATATATATATATATATATATATATATATATTATAACAGGAATTATTGTTCATTAGTTACATTTACAAATAAGCAACTTAAAATGTATAAGGAGCACAAAACACGGATATTAATAACAATATATTCACTTATTTGACAGAAATATATCTGAATTACTAAAAAGTCATTGTAACTAAAATATAATAACATTATAGCAATCCAGGCCGCATCTTGGAACCATACGACTGACTTATTAATACTTATAAATCAGTGTATAATGGATTATGAGCATGCATAATAAAAAGTGACATGAAATGCATGACTTAAGTAATTCTAAACAAGTCTTTATAAACATATTTAAAGAATAGTAATACTTATAAATAAGTGTAAATGGGGCTATAATTCATTATAAACATGCAAGCTTCGTAGAAAGTGTTACCAAGATTATCTTAAAGTTATATTAAAAACATATTTTCATAATATTAAAATAATATTAAAACCTACACCACTCTCAGATCGGTTTCAGGCCTCATTCATATGTGGAAATAAATCTGATATGATTCGGATACGTGCATTTGCATCTGCCATGTAAGCAGACAGATCAGAGGTAACTGAAAAATACCGTACCCTGTCAATGCGTCCGTCATTGAAAAAGTGAACAGTGGCGAATGACGTCAATTAATTTCATCTGCATCCATTGCAAACTGCGCCATTTTTACGTACTTTTCGGCCTAAGCTTATCGGGGTCAGTACGTCTACCATGGTCATGGATTGTTTCGACAAGTGTATAGTGTATATGCAGATATCATAACTTTTAAAAGAATATGTCATTTGGTCATCAAAAAAAAGAAAAGAAAAAAGAAAATCGGCATCAAGACCTGCAGTATAGATGTGGCCTTAGACCTCACTACAATGTATTATTTATTTGTGCCAGGCTGTATGTGTGCTACTCCTTATCCCAATACAACCTTATCCAGGTGACATTTAGGGAACATTCATGCAGAAGCCTCTTCTCATCCTGTTGTGTAAATGTTTCCTAGTGTATATATCATAGTGTATAGATTATGTCTGCCACTGCTTTAGTCAGGATCACTGTATCTGGGGATGGCTGAATTTGTCCATAAATTAGTGTTGAGAGAGAAGAGGGACTGTAAGAAAAGTGTCATGTACAGAGTGTCCAGGCGTACTGCACTAGCACCACCTTTGCCAACAAAACATGCATGACTCCTGCTCGGGCCGACAAGAATTAGTGAGTTAAGCACTTATAAATCACAGCGCCTATAGCTCTCTCTTCCTGTGGCTCTGAGCACAAAAGAAAAAAACACTGGACTTCACTATGGGGTGGGCCGAGGAAAAAGAGGCGGGGGTGGGGGTGGGTCTATAGGTCTAGGGATGCAGAGTTGAAGTAATATGCCATCAGCATCTGGGGGAAATCCAGGAAGGGGATCTTGTGTGAGAACATTGTGTCAACAGTGGAGTGAGAATAACAGCAAACAGAGCTGGTATGAAATTAAAAGCTGTGTATATTTAGCATCTTTAGGCATTTTAGTTTTAAAAATGGTAGACAGACACTTAAATTACAGCACAAACACGGTGACATCATAAATGCAACATGCCATCTTCATTTATTTATATTAAATTTTAGTTTGAGCACTTAGAGTGTTTTAAGGACAAACTCCATCTGGAATTATTTAATGCTAAATAAAGGCAAAGCAGCATGGGCATAATGATTGAGTAACACTTTATTTTGATGGTCCCCTTTAGCATTCCATTGACTATAAGTAATGTTGCACCGCTCTCATTAGCCCTTGTATTATGTTCGAAATTTGGGTACGATTTTTATGTTGCGGGTCAAATTGACCATTATTGGAGTAAACCCTGTTTGTTTTCTTTATTTTATTGTGAGTGTACACAAAAAATAAAAGTAAAATAAAAGTACTGTTTTAAATTTACTGTAAAAAAAAAATATGCAGTGCTGCAGTGTACTCTTCTTTGGATAAAAGTGTCTTCCAAATGCATAAATGTAAATTTAAATACTCTCAGGTGGAAGTTGATAAACTATTATTTCAGGTTTGTGCAGCTGCAGTTAACCATGAAATTGTGGGTCAAATTGACCCGTGAACGCCAAAATCGTCAGAAATTTTGTACATGCATTCCACATGCATGTCCAAAATTTGCTGGCAGGTTCATGACCCTAAATGAGAAATTGTCACAAAATTTATAAAAATGTCCTAGGTTAATCAGTATTTCCGACAACTCAATTTTGTGTTTTGGGTCAAATTGACCAGCAAAATAATACTGGAGTTTAAGTATTACCCCTAACAGTCTATTAATACTCAAACAATATTATATTGTGAGTTAGTTGACTTGTAAGTGCACAGTTACTAGTCAACAGAATGTCTAAAGGGGAGCATCAAAATAAAGTTTATGAAGTGATGATGGAAAAAAAAAGTTTTTATATCACTTAAATGTTGTTATAAGATTGATCTTATTTTGTAGGCCTAATTGTTGTCAATAAATGCTAAACACAAACAGCTGTCTGATTACTTGAAGTTTACCCTACAGTTATAATATAAATTATTCTACCCCCATTGCAAATCAGGTTTATTGGCAAAATGTAAAAAATGTCAGCTGTTTGCAATGAATGAACAAATCAAACAAAAGTAATTAAATTAGCTCAACACAACAAATGTTTCAAGTGGTTTCCCCAAATTCAACTGAAAATACAACTTCTGCAGTCTCAAAATTATTCAACCCCTTCATGGCAAGCATCTTTAGTTCTTAGTAGAACACCTTTTTGCTGTTATGACCTGCTGCAAACGAGATGTATAACCAGACACCAGCTTCTGGCAGCGTGTCTGAGGAATCCTCATGAGCAATGGCCTCCAGTTCAGTAATATTCTTGGGTTTGCGTGCTGCAAATCCCACCACAGATTTTCAATGGGGTTCAAGTGAGGTGACTGTGATGGCCACTGTAGAATCTTTCAGGACTTCTGCAACCAAGCCTTGGTGGAATTTGTGGTATGTTTAGGATCATTGTCCTGTTGGAAGGTCCAATGATGCCCAAGCTTCAGCTTCCTCAATGACGTTTTCTCCTAGGATTTCCTGAAATACTTCAATAAATCCATCTTGCCGTCCACACGCTGCAGGTTTCCAGTACCAGAGGATGCAAAGCAGCCCCAGAGCATCAGCGAGCACGACCATGCTTAACTGTAGACAGAGTGTTCTTTTCAGCATATGCTTCATTCTTCTTCCTCCAGACATATCGCTGATCCATAGGGCGGAAAGTTCCAGTTTTTTTTCATTGCTCCGCGGAACAGAATCCCAAAACGTCTATGGTTTATTTATTTGATTTTGAGCACTTTTCTTGTGCTTTTTGGTGTACGTCTTGGAGTTCTGGTATGGAAACCGCATGCGTTTAGTACGCACCTTACTGTGCAGCTGAAACCTCAGTGTCACTGTTGCCACTAAGTCTTGCTGCAGGTCTGTTGCAGTACCTCAAGGGTATTTCTGAACCTGCCTTCTCAGAAAGCTGGTTGCAGCCATTGATAGCTTCCTTTTTCTACCCCGTCCAGGTGGTGTAAACACTGTTACTATTTCTTTGAACTTGAAAATTATGCTTCCAACGGAACATTTAGTGCCATCGCTATCTTTTTGTATCCTGTTCCTTGTTTGTGAAGGGGGATGATATCTTCTCTTAACTTTTTGGACCATTCTTTTGATTTAGCCATATTTCTAACATTTAGTCATATGTGACACTCAACAAACCTAGCCAGTTCAGATATTTCATGTGTTCTAGCTCAAGCACACCTGGTGCAACTAATGAAGCCCTTGATTAGTTGCATCAGGTGTGCTTGAGACAACACATGTTTTGCAGATTTGTGCTGTTATGAGGGATTCTATTCAGGGGGTTTTCAGCTGAATTTGGGGAAACCACTTGAAACTTTTGTTGTGTTGAGCTATTTCAATTAATTTTGTTTGATTTGTTCATTGCAAACAGCTGAAAGTCTGTAAATTTTGCCAATAAATCTGATTTGCAATGGGGGTTGAATAATTACGATTACAACTGTAAATAATAGCTATTGAATGTAATGTTAAATGGCTATATAATTCTTTATTTTATCCTCAGAAATTGAAATTAAAAAATCCATTTCATAGAGGTATCAATATCAAAATTGCCAATAAACAAATATTATACTTTCTTTTTGTTGATTCTACATTAAAATGATTATTCAAAGTGTACATATACATACAAGTCTTAATGTCAGGTGCAAACATTTTGTGATGGAACCGATATACTACTACTAATTTTAGTATATGTTAATTTCTTTAATTATTTTCAAACTTATTTTATACATTATATAACTCGGTACTTTGAGAGCTTTGAGGGAGTGTTTATTGACAGTGGCAGCTCATCAGTCGAAGGGACCTCAAACACAGTTATTTATATTGATTTCAGTGTGAAACAGAATAAACCACAATAATAAATGTATATAAAAAAAACATGCAATGATGTCTGTGGTTCAAACATTGCTTGATTCATTAAGTTTTAGTGGCTACACTGCAGAAGATATTAGATTGTTGTGGTGAGGACTAGACACTTACAGTACACTTAGATTAATGGACTATTTCTGTTTGAAATCTGCTCCTCGATTAGTGATAGATGTTGTTCTTTACTAAGACGTTTACATGAGGACATGTCTGCATTTGAGAAGACATTACTTTGATATGACATAACTGCACATGGACCACATGATAAGCTTTTCTTAAGGAGGTAATGTAAAACTGAACAAAAACACAAACACATGTGGCTTGTGACAGATACCTGGATGCTATTCAACAGCCAAATCTTTCTCCGTGTTGTGGTTTTGAACTTGTGGCGAATATACCTTATTTTCCACAGTGTAATAGATGAAATGGCAAGCCAATGGGCTTTTACAAGAGTTATTGAATCTACACAGAACGACTTACATAAAATTCACATTCTGGTCGGTGTAGATGTTGAACCCTCGCTTGCGGGAGCAACAAATTCTGATGTAAAGCTTGTGCAGCTGAGATCATATTTGCTGCTAGCTTACAGTCTAAAACCACATTTCCTTGGATTTAGCCAATATCATGGTTAGTAATGAAATTCCTCAGGGAAAACAAATTGCTGCTGTCACAAAATCAATAGACATATGGGAATAAATGTCAAACGCATGTTCCCTCACTGGTCATGAAGCATAGTTGCTACCCAGCATGCTTGTGTCCTGCAGTGCCCCTCCCAGCATGCACTTGGTTCAAAAGGTCTCTCGCTTCCAGTTATTGTACGCCGGCCATAATACTACACGTGATTTCACTTGTAAGTGTTTCTGTGGCCGGGGAGGTGAAGAGGGTGTGATAATACAAAGGTATTATTATATGGTGTCAGTTCTCTTCTCTGTGACTGTGGCTGACAGAACGCTCTCCAGTGAACTGGCTGGAAGGAGTCTCTTAGGTGGGGGCAAAACACGTTGTCACTGCTCCTTGCCGTGTGTCCGATAATTAAACATCTGATTTATTGGCAGGCATCAACAATCACAGAGGGCCTCTCTCCTCCTCTCTCAGCTTTATGATGTTCATCCTTCCTCAGGCTAAATTTACTTGACGAGGGAAAAAAAAGGGAAAAGGGTGAAGGGGAGGAAAGAGGCTTTTGGTTTCTTACCCTCTGTCACCTCATCTAATCCAGCCCCCTAGGCTTGTCTGTCACTCAGCTGCCGTGGCAACCAGAGCAAACTGGGAACAGAGGCCCTGACCAGCTTCGCTTTTGTGCAGTTTATTCTAATATTTATTGCCACCCAGAAAATGAGCGTAATACAGGCGAGGCAGCAATGCTGAGCGTCGTGGGTAATGTCAGTTTTAACAAAGACCCAAGGGAACGTGGCTGCGGTGAGAGAAAGCATCTTGTTTGATAATTTAACGCCACGGTGCCATAAAGCATTTTTGATTCCTACATTTTTACTTTGCTGGCTTGTAGAACAGAAATTGTTGTGCATGTGTGATCTCAATGGGCTTGAACATCTGTAATGTGACAATTCCTGTCATCAAAGCTACAAAACACCCTGAGCTTTTTCCGCAACATGTGAAATAGTTTTGTTCAAATACTGTACACTGTAAAAAATTTCTAACCCTCCCAAATCAAAAATGTCAAGTGACCGATAACATCTAAATTTTTCAATTGGCCCAAGTGAAATTCTTGTTGCAATAGTCTGTTAACATTGGCTCAGTGAGAAATAATATGTCAGACTAATTGAAAAATTTAGATGTTATCGGTCACTTGAAATTTTTGACTTGGGGATGTATTTTTTTTTTACAGTGTATGTGGCTTTACAGTTATCCCAAATTATAGTATTTATTTTTAAGAAGGATAAAAAAAAAGCTTATTGTGTTTTAAAGATATCATATTGTTTTAAAAAAATGCAAAAATAAATAAAATGCAGCTCATTCAGTTGTATGCATTATTTGCATTTGACATATATTATAAAATATTTTTATTTTAAAATTTTACATCCACTAAATTGACATTGGAGCCAGTTGGTTAGCAAATCATTAAACAAAAACAAAAAAACTCAACAAGCTTAATAGGTATTGAATACAAATATTATATTATATTATATTATATTATATTATATTATATTATATTATATTATATTATATTATATTATATTATTTTATATTATATTATATTATATTATATTATATTATATTATATTATATTATATTATATTATATTATATTCACTAAAATGTCCTTGGAAACCAGCTGGTTAAAATTAATTGCAAAAAAGTGAAGAAAATAGACCAAAAAAAAAAAGCTTTTCTAAAAAAGCTCATTATTTGTTTGCATATGTCACTTGGATTTCTAATCCAATGGCATTCAAACATTTTAAGCATCCAAATGCTTTTTGTTAATGCATATTATTAATTTATTTTGACATATTTGGCATCTTGAGGTTCAGGAGCACCGTTGATCTCAGAAGTTAAGACTGAAGAGATGAAGCCGAGACATACACACACACACACACACACACACACAGCCAGAAAATTCAAAGAGGGCCGCGGTTAGTTGTGGTTGTACATAGTATCAAGTATATCCCATAGTCAGTCAGACAGACAGGTAGATGGCTGGTTGCAGGTGCTTTCTCTCTCTGGGAGGCCTGAGACAGGCCTGTGCTGTGCCGGCTGTCAGCTCATCAGGGTGTTCAGGTCCGGCTGGCTGACGGGCTCCGGCTCTGAGGCCTGGGCTGATGACACCTTCCTGTTCCACTGTGACAGGCCCAGTCCGACAGGCGTCAGAAAACACTCAGCCCTTCTCAGCGTTCGCAATGTCTCATACACACACACACCTGGACACAAGCGCACACACACACATTCACAACCTCACCTGCTTTGACATGAAAGAACACACATATTCACAAACACACACCCACACACACTCGCTGATTTACACTCATAGCCTACCTGTCTCCTCCGTGCTGTTGAAACTTGATGAACTGAGATGGAGAATGTGATGACAAACATACAAACATATCCAGTGAAATAAACAAAGTTGCCATAAACCTCATCAGGACATGATAGATCCAGGGAGAGTAATGGTTTGAGTTATTATACCATAGGTGAATGCTAGGAGATGTCTTTGCGGGTTGTCA